>NC_057812.1:403240457-403396604 GCF_018294505.1 Triticum aestivum | reverse complement strand
AGCCATAGATTCATCAAAATAAGCAAACAACATGCGAAAAACAGAATCTGTCAAAAACAGAATAGTCAGTAGTAATATGGATATTTAGAATACTTCTGTAACTCCAAAAATCCTGAGAAATTAGGAAGTCCTAGACAATTTGTTTATTAAAACCTCTTCAGTAGGAATCAATATTTTATCGCGCTTCTATTAAAGATGAAAACTAACCTCCTGGATGCAAAAGTTTCTGTTTTTTCAGCAGGATCAAATCAACTATCATCGTAAGCTATCCCAAAGGTCATACTTGGCACAAACACTAACTAAAACATAAAACCACATCCAAACAGAGGCTATATGAATTATTTATTGCAAAACAGAACCTAAAAAGCAAAAAAAAACAAAAAAATTGGGTTGCCTCCCAACAAGCACTATTGTTTAACACCCCTAGCTAGGCATAAAACACGAATAGATCTAAGTATTTTCATCTTTGACATGCAATCCATAAGTGGCTCTCATAATAGATTAATAAGGCAATTTAATTTTCTTTCTAGGGAAGTGTTCCATGCCTTTCCTTAATGGAAATTGAAATCTAATGTTTCCTTCTTTCATATCAATAATTGCACCAATCATTCTAAGGAAAGGTCTACCAAGAATAATAGGACATGTATGATTGCAATCTATATCAAGAACAATGAAATCTACAGGCACATAATTCCTATTAGCAACAATAAGAACATCATTAATTCTTCCCGTAGGTTTCTTAATAATGGAATTTGCAAAATGCAAATTTAAAGAACAATCATCAAAAGTCACAGAAACCTAACACATCACATAAAAGTTCTCGGAATCATAGAAACACTAGCACCCAAATCACACAAAGTATAGCACTCATAATCTTTAATTTTAATCTTAATAGTAGGTTCCCGCTCATCATGAAGTTTTCTAGGGATAGAAACTTCCAATTCAAGCTTTTCTTCAAAAGATTGCATCATAGCATGAACGATATGTTTAGTAAAAGCTTTGTTTTGATTATAAGCATGAGGAGAGTTCGACATGGATTGCAACAAGGAAATACAATATATTAAAGAAAAATTATCATAATTAAAGTCCTTGAAATCCAAAAGAGTGGGATCATTGCTACCTAAAGTTTTGACCTCTCCAATCCCACTTTTATCAATTTTTTTATCAAGATCTAAAAACTCCAAACCACTGGGACGCCTTCTCAATAAAGTTGAATCATCTCCATTCCCATATTTATCAAGATTTACATTGGAAAACAAAGATGCAATAAGAGTCACATCAATCACTTTAAGATCTTCATCATTATTTTCACGAAAACTAGAAGAACACGCTTTTATAAACCAATCTTTCTTAGCACGCATCTTAGCGGTTCTTTCTTTACACTCATCAATGGAAATTCTCATGGCTTTAAGAGACTCATTGGTATCATTCTTAGGTGGAATAGATCTAAGTTTCAAAGAATCAACATCAATATAAATTATATCCAAGTTCCTAGTCAAATCATCAATCTTAAGCAATTTTTCTTCAATCAAAGCATTGAATTTTTTTTGTGAACTAATAAATTCTTTAACACTATTCTCAAAATTAGAGTTCATCTTATTATAATTTCCATGAGAATTGTTGTAGGAACTACCATAATTATTAGAGGACTTACTAAGAAACATCCTTGGATTAAAATTACCTCTATACGTGTTATTACCAAAGTTGTTCCTACCAACAAAATTCACATCCATATATTCATTATTGTTTTCAATCAAAGTTGACAAAGGAATATCATTGGGATAAATAGGAACACTCTTGCTAGAAAATAATTTCATAAGCTCATCCATCTTTCCACTCAAAACATTAATCTCTTCAATAGCATGCACCTTTTTACTAGTGGAAGATCTTTCGGTATGCCATCGAGAATAATTTACCATAATATTATATAGGAGTTTAGTAGCTTCTCATAAAGTAATTTCCATAAAAGTGCCTCCCGCAGCCGAACTAAAAGATTTCTAGAAGAAAAATTCAATCCAGCATAAAAAAATTGTATAATCATCCACAAATTCAAACCATGCATAGGGCAATTTCTAATCATTAATTTCATCCTCTCCCTAGATTGTGCAACATGTTCATGATCGAGTTGCTTAAAATTCATAATATCATTCCTAAGTGAGATGATCTTAGCGGGAGGAAAATACTTGGAAATAAAAGCATCTTTACACTTGTTCCATGAATCAATACTATTTTTAGGCAAAGATGAAAACCAAGTTTTAGCGTGATCCCTAAGCGAGAACAGAAATAGCTTCAGTTTAACAATATCATTATCCACATATTTTTTCTTTTGCATATCACACAAATCAACGAAATTATTAAGATGGGATACGACATCTTCATTGGGAAGGACAGAAAATTGATCTTTCATAACAAGATTCACAAAAGCGATATTAATTTCACAAGATTCCACATTAGCATCGGGACCAATCAGAGTACTAATAAAATCATTGATGTTGGTAATAGAAAAGTCACACAATTTGGTATTATCTTGAGCAATCATGACAAAGCAAGCAATCCAACACATGAGCACACAAAAACAAGCGAAGGAAACGAACGGAAGAAGGGTGAAGATAAAGCGAATCTTTTTGAAAATTGTTTAGAAATGGGGGAGAGGAAAATGAGAGGCGAATGGCTAATAATGTAATGCGAGGGATGAGAGTTTATGATCGGTACTTGGTGGCGTAGTTCTCCCCGGCATCGGCGCCAGAAATTCTTCCTGCTACCTCTTCACCTTGCATTGGTTTTTCCCTTGAAGAGGAAAGGGTGATCCAGCAAAGTAGAGGAAGTATTTCCCTCAGTTTTGAGAACCAAGGTATCAATCCAGTAGGAGACAACGCGACAAGACACCGAATACTTGCACAAACAAACACCAACTTGCACCCAACACGATAAAGGGGTTGTCAATCCCTTCACGGTTCTTTGCAAAGTGAGATCTGATAGAGATGGATAAACTGTAAAGTAATATTTTTGGTATTTTTGGTTTATGAAATGAAAAGTAAAAGATTGCAAAGGAAGTAAATAGGAAACTAAAATTATAGATCGAAAACTTATATGATGGAAAATAGACTCAGGGGGCATAGGTTTCACTAGAGGCTTCTCTCAAGATAGAAATTATTACGGTGGGTGAACAAATTACTGCCGAGCAATTGATAGAAAAGCGCAAAGTTATGACGATATCTATGGCAATGATCATGAATATAGGCATCACATCCATGTCAAGTAGACCGAAACGATTCTGCATCTACTACTATTACTCCACACATCGACTGCTATCCGGCATGCATCTAGCGTATTAAGTTCATAAAGAACGAAGTAACACCTTAAGCATGCATCTAGAGTATTAAGTTCATAAGAACAGAGTAACGCATTAGGCAAGATGACATGATGTAGAGGGTTAAACTCAATCAATATGATATAAACCCCATCTTTTTATCCTCGATGGCAACAATACAATACAGGTTGGTTCTCTTCTGTCACTAGGATCGAGCACCGCAAGATTGAACCCAAAGTTAAGAACTTCTCCGATTGCAAGAAAAACAAATCTAGTTGGCTAACCAAATCGATAGTTCGAAGAGACTTGCAAAGATATCATATCATGCATATACGAATTCAGAGGAGATTCAAATAATATTCATAGATAAGCTGATCATAAATCCACAACTCATCGGATCTCATCAAACACACTGCAAAAGAGTATTACATCGAATAGATCTCCAAGAACATCGAGGAGAACATGGTATTGAGAATCGAAGAGAGAGAAGAAGCCATCTAGATACTAGCTATGGACCCGTAGGTCTGTGTTAAACTACTCACGCTTCATCCGAGAGGCAATGGTATTGATGTAGAAGCCCTCCATGATCGAATCCCCCTTCGGCAGGATGCCGGAAAAGGCCCCTAGATGGGATCTCATGGGTACATAAGGTTGCGGCGGTGGAAAAGTGGTTTCATGGCTCCCTCAGAAGTTTTCGGGGCATATGAGAATACATAGGAGGAAGATCTGGGTCAGGCGGTCACCAAGGGGCCCACAAGGTTGGGGGGGGGGCGCCCTCCACCCTTGTGGCCGCCTCGTGTCTCTTCTGACTTGCATTCCAAGTCTCCTAGGTATCTTCTGGTCCAAGAAAAATCATTGCGAAAATTTTATTCCGTTTGGACTCCGTTTGGTATTCCTTTTATGTGAAACTCTAAAACAAGGAAAAACATAAACTGGCACTGAGCTCTAGGTTAATAGCTTAGTGCCAAAAATCATATAAAATAGCATATTAATGCATATCAAACATCCAAAATAGATAATATGATAGCATGGAACAATAAAAAATTATAGATACGTTGGAGACGTATCATGGACATCCGTTTGTGATGATTCAATTCCCAAAAATCACATATATTCCAAAATAATTCTCCATAAATTTTTATCGCGTTTGGACTTTGTTTGATAAGGATATTTTGCGAAACAAAAAACATGCAACAAACAGGAACTAGCACTGGATCAATATGGTAGTCCAATAAAATAATATAAATTGTTGCCAAAAGTATGTGAAAGTTGTATAATATTGGCATGGAACAATCAAAAATTATAGATAAGACAGATACATATCAACATCCCCAAGCTTAATTCCTTTTCGTCCTCGAGTAGGTGATGATAAAAAATAATAATTTTTGATGTGGAATGCTACCTAGCATAATCTTGATCATATATCTAATCATGGCATGAATATTAAGACACGAGTGATTCAAAGTAATAGTCTATAATTTGACATAAATACATCAATACTCGGGCATCCCAACAAACAATCATGTCTTTCAAAATATCAATGCTAAAGAACACTATCCCTACAAAATCATATAGTCTTGTCATGCTGCATCTTCTTAACACAAAGTATTTATAATGCACGACCCCGATGACAAGCCGAGCAATTGATTCATACTTTTTAACGCACTTCAGCTTTTTCAACCCTCACACAATACATGAGTGCAAGCCATGGACATAGCACTATGGGCGGAATATAGTCTGATGTTAGGGGTAAACAAAGAGAAGACAAAAAAGTAAGAAAGTTTCACATTGACGCGGCTAATCAACGGGCTATGGAGATGTCCATCAATTGATATCAATGCGAGGAGTAGGGATCGCCATGCAACGGATGCACTAAGAGCTATAAGTGTATGAAAGCTCAATATGAAAACTAAGGGGGTGTGCATCTAACTCTATAATGAAAAATTCCCACTAGTATATGAAAGTGACTACATAGGAGACTCTCTACATGAAAAACATGGTGCTAGTTTGAAGCATAAGTGTGGTATTTGCATGCCCCTTCTCTGTTTTCTCTTAATTTTTTCCTTTTTCTTGGGCCGTTTTTGGCCTCACTTTTTCCTTTTTTTATTTGTCCAGAGCCTCATCCCAACTTGTGGGGGAATCATAGTCTCCATCATCCTTTCCTCACTGGGACACACTCTAATAATGAATAATGATGATCATCACACTTCTATTTACTTACAACTTAATATTACAAGTCGATACCTAGAACAAAGTATGCCTCTATATGAATGCCTCTGGTAGTGTACTAGGATGTGCAATGATCTAGTATAGCAGACATATCAAAAAATGGACAAGCCATGGAAATATCATGCTAGCTATCATACGATCATGCAAAGCAACATGACAATGAATGCTCAAGTCATCAAAACGGAAGCGGTGGTAGTTGCTTGGCAATATATCTCGAAATGGTTATGGAAAGGCCATAATAGGTAGGTATGGTGGCTGTTTTGAGGAAGATATAATAAGTCTTATGTGTGATAGAGAGTATCATATCACGGGGTTTGGATGCACCAGCGAAGTTTTCACCGACTCTCGAGGTGAGAAAGGGCAATGCATGGTACCATAGAGGCTACACTACTGCAGGATGCTGCTAACACGACACTATGATCAGTGGCCCTTCAAGAAACTGTGTGCGATGCAATAATCGCAAACGGTGGTGTATGAAAACCATCAAAAAAGGTGCAAAACATTTGTGATGGAGGATGCATCAAACACGGTTCATATTTTAGTTGCGTGTGCGATGAAGGGCATATGGTTGATCCGTACGAATTGTTTGCGATGAGACAGAACAACAAAAACAGGCAGCCAGATCAAGGTGTGTGTGATATACGGCATATAGTTCACTCCGATGAACCATTTGCGATGATTGAGGTGAACACAAACGATTCGGCATAACAAGATGTGTGTGATACCCGGTAAACAGGCCGGTAATCAGAATTGTGTGCGATCATTATAGACAGCCCATACCATCTTTTTTTGTGAATTGTGTGCTCGTCGGGGCACACAGTTCAACAAACCAACCTGTGGGCAATAATGTAGAAGATCTCTGTCGAATACATATTACTAACCGTCTGCGATGAGATTGACAGGATAAATAGAGATATATACAATCTGCTTAATTTAGTCCTTCTTGTTGTTGTTGTTGTTGTTGTTGTTGGATGGCCCTGCGACATCGTCTTGGCGAGGACGCTTCTTGCTGCTGACCGTTGGCTTTTCATCACCACCGCCATCGTCATCGTCGTTGCTTTCGTCGTCGTCCTCCTCCTCGTTCGACCATTCCTCCTCCTCATCATCATCGTCCTCTTCTTTGTCCTCCGACGACTCCTCGTCCGTCTGGTTGTCGTATGACGACTCCAGAGGCGGCGTCCCTTCCATGAATCAGATATAATCGAGGTCTGGGCTCGACGCCGGACTCATGGAAGACGAGCGGGATGGTTCTGATGTTGACCTATCATCAGGCGCCAGACCGCTGGCCGAACTGTCGTCCTCACTATCGCTCGACATGGCTGTAGAATGTGTGCCAGTGTGTAGTGCAGCCTGCCGGGGACGATGAAGATGGTGGACACTTAAGCACAGGGGGTATGAAAAGACGAGGAACTGCCAATTGAAGTGGGGGGTGGGGGGTTTTTCTAGCGCGGGGAGGGGTGAATTGAAGCGGGGCTTGACGTATTATCTAACCGCTGATATAATCAACCGCAATTATACCCAGTCGCTCCAAATTCCTGGGGTTGCGTAGGACTCCTATTGGCTATTTGGCTGGTTTCCTTTTTAAGACAAAAACAAGGAACAAGTTTTGGGATTATGCACCGGTACTGGCACGAACGAAGTAGGACAACTAGCAAGCAATACATTGAGCTCTTCTTATTGATAAAGCCAGTAATAATCAAACTAGAAAGGAAAAGAAAAAAGACAGAAAAATATCTGCGCGAACCTTCGCGTAACATCAATGGCATAGGACCTAGATGTGCATTACTTAGAGCACATCTAGATGTGCTTTAGCAATACTGTCAAACAAAACCCCTAATCATCATTGCAAATAGTGCATAGAACATGTCTAACGCAACTACCACAACTACACATGCTAGTTCCTTCTTGTCTCCTGCTTTCATCTGTTGCCTGTGATTTATTCTTTCTTGCTTCATCGTACTGATTGTACATTCCAGATCAGCCAGTCTCTTCTTTAGCTTCACGTTATCTTCTGCGAGCTTGGTGATAACACTCCGATCCCTGCCATGCCATTCTTCATCTAGCTAGTTAAAAAAGGCACAAGCCTCATATCCCTGCCAATGTTAAATAGTATTCTGGATGAGTGGTGGCATTAACTGAAGTAAAATGACGAACTTAATTAGCATTAATTGTCGGTGTGAAAACCGGCAGATCTCGAGTAGGGGGTCCCGAACTATGCGTCTAATGCGGATGGTAACATGAGGCGGGGGATACAATGTTTACCCAGGTTCGGGCCATCTCGGTGGAGGTAATACCCTACTTCCTGCTTGATTGATATTGATGATATGAGTATTACAAGAGTTGATCTCCCACGAGATCGAAGAGGCTAAACCCTAGAAGCTAGCCTATGGTATGATTGTTGTTATCCTACGGACTAAACCCTTTGGTTTATATAGACACCGGAAGGGGCTAGGGTTACATAGAGTCGGTTACAAGGGAGGAGATCTACATATCCGAATGGCCAAGCTTGCCTTCCACGCAAAGGAGAGTCCCACCCGGACACGGGACGAAGTCTTCAATCCTGTATCTTCATAGTCCAACAGTCCGGCCAAGAGATATATATATATATATATAGTTCGGCCGTCGGAGGACCCCTTAATCCAGGACTCCCTCAGTAGCCCCTGAACCAGGCTTCAATGACGATGAGTCCGGCATGCAGATTGTCTTCGGCATTGCAAGTCGGGTTCCTCCTCCGAATACTCCATAGAAGATTTTGAACACAAGGATAGTGTCCGGCTCTGCAAAACAAATTACACATACCACCACAAAGAGTATAATATTTCCACAAATCTAATCTGCTGACAACTTTTCATAACATGATATCACACCCTGGCCTCGGTCATTATTCGAACCGTTTTTCCCAACCAGCCATTGCACGTGTTGCGAGGCGGTTTTATTGGCACGTCTTGTCGAAGCAGAGATCGTGTCCCCTTATCACGGGATTCTCATCAATACGGGTGTTGGTAACCCAATCATGCTCGTTAGTACGACTCCTCGATTTTAGGCAAGTTCCAGACGGCCACACGGAGGACGCTTGATATTCGCCCTCTTTATAAAGGGGCCGAAGCCTGTCCTTTTCTTATCACGCGCAATCCCTCCCTTTCCCCACCCCAAGTTCCAACACCCAAGGCTCAGGCGAAGCGCTTCGGACCTTCAATCATGTCCGGATCCAACCTTCAGGGTCGGTGGATGGCTTCCTCTGTCACAGAGGAGGACATCAAGAAGCTAAGGGAGGCCAGGTATCTGACCGCCGAAATCTCGCACAGGCTGCCTGCCCGAGGACATGTCATCCCCACTCCCGAACCCAACGAGAGTGTCATATTTGTTTCCCACTTTCTCCAAGGTCTAGGCTTTAGTCTTGATCCCTTTGTCAGAGGGCTCATGTTCTATTATGGGCTCGACTTCCACGATCTAGCTCCGGATTCCATTCTTCACATCTCGTCGTTTATCGTCGTATGTGAGGCCTTCCTCTGCATCACCCCACACTTCGGCCTATGGCTCAAGACCTTCAATGTGAAGCCGAAGATGATCAATGGGCGACACGCAGAATGCGGAGGTGCCACAATAAGCAAAGGCGTCGATGCCCCATGGCCAAAGGGTTCCTTCTCGGAGATATCTAACTTATGGCAGCGGGAGTGGTTTTACATCACAGCTCCCCGAAGTACTAAGTGGGTGGCTCCCCCCGCCTTCCGTTCAGGCCCCCACCACAACTGGCTTCATGGGTCAACAAGGGGCTAGACTGGTGGCCGGTTAATGACGTGCCGACATTGCAAAGTCGCATCCGAGATCTCCTCAAGAGGGATGTCAGTCTCGTCAAAGTAATGCAAGTTATGCTAGTTCGTCGGGTCCTGCCATGCCAATGTCGATCTCTTCGTATGTGGGAGTTCAACCCGGAAGGACCGCGAGCTATTCAGCAGTTCTTCGGCATGACGCTTGAAGAGATGTATGGATTGTTCTTCGGATCATGAATTAAGTATCCGGACACCACTGAGGATGCGGGTCTCAACTGCAACCGTCCAGATACCTAGGTGAGTAATTCTGCGGCCGAACATGCTGTCTTTTTATTTGTTACAACATCATTCTGAAAAAATCGATCTTGGACAGGACTGGATAAGAAAGGCGAAGATGATCAGGTGTTCGGCCCCCCTTCCCAAAGGCTCACCGGATCCTATACTAGCCAAGATGCTCGAGCACACACTTTATCAAGTGCCATCAGGGGAAGATAAAGGGAGGGATAAAGAAGCTGAAAGCGGGCCTCATGCATTACTCGTCCAAACCGGGGGAATTAGTGTCTCCACGAGGAGAATGATCGGGGAGAAGAATCTAGAATCCCCTCCCCCCAAGGAAGGAAAAGGACTGTCTCTAACGACTTGGGAACGAAAGGTTCCAAATGAGGGAAGAAATCTTCGTCAGGAGGCACTGCCCCAGAGGGCGTCCTTACCGCACAGTGCCCGCAAGGGGGCCAGCCCTCCACCGAGCTGTAAGTGAATCAAGAGTACTTTTGGTAAATATATCCTGCTTTATCTCCGAGGACAATAACCGAGACATATATCTTGCAGACCGGCTCATAGCCCTTCTCAGCAGAGTTCGTCTTCGGGGGATCTTCTTCCGGAGATGATGGAGAGCGAAACGCCTCCCCCTGCCTCCCCGCCTCCTGGGACGGACGACCCTGAGGTGTCATCACAGAGGGTTTCTCCTGATCCGCCAAGGCCAGAAGGTAACCCTTCGGCCACCCGCGGTCCGGAATATTGTCTCCTATGGAGAGCAACAAAAAGAGTCCGGGATTGTCCGGTGGGCAACCGGACGCACTGATGAGCCTTTTGGAGAAAGCGGCTATTTCAGAGGAGCATCGTACTTTAATGAGTACGGTGGTTGAGAGGATCTCATCCGCCTCAAGTGGGTTGCATGAAGCTTTTACGAGCCTACTAAGAGGCTTTGAGGTATGCAAAGTAATATATAAATTTTGTTGACAGTACCGCACACTCTAGGTGTGCTCTATACATATAGTAGCCCCTGAGACTCTGGTTGCTGTCCAGGGGCAGCAAACAGAGGATCAGAGTCCCAGGTAAATAATCACACTGCTTTCATGTGTAGACTGCTGACGGTCCGGTGGCTGGCCGGACTACTGAGTTTGCCGGTTTGAGCTGGCAACTTGATGCGGCAGATGCGGACATTGCGCTTGTGAACAAGCGGCTTGACGAGGCACATGGTATGTATTTTCGGGTGGTCAACAAATATTAAGAGGAGCATGACTCTAGTATCTATAATATGTTGTGACTGCAGATGGAGCTGCCGCCGTGGAGACCCTTCGGGCAGAACTTGCCCGAGCCAAGGAACAAGCCAGGAGGAGTGATGCGACCGCCCTAAAGGCGGCAGAAGATTTAAGAGCCGAACAGGCTGTTCATCGCAAAAGCGAAGATAAAATAGCCAAGATGGCTGATGAGCTGAAAGATGCCGCCGGCTGATATGAGCTTCTTGAAAAGGAAAGCCAAGCGAGAGCGGCTGACCTGTAGAAAGTCATGGAAGCAGCCAAGGAAACCCGTTCTAAAATCAGAGCGGTGAAGGAGGAGCTCTGTCAAGCCGGAGATATCATGACTGGGAAGCCCTTTTTGTTGTGGATGAAGTTCGGAGATCCGAAGTATGCCCCTTTGGGTCAATTATGGAGTGCTGCAGACGCATATTCGGACTTGGCAATGAGTGATGCTGATGTGACTGCATTTTTTAGAGATAAAAAAGATCATGAAGTGGAAAAGTTGTTCTGGTCGCAGTTCAGTGCTCCGACGCGTCCGCTGCTATTAAATGAGCAAATGGCCGAGTGGGCTGAGCTCCATAGGTTGTCCGGGCTTGCCATGAGGTCTATCGTGGATTATCTTTGGCCGAAAGGACCAAGGACGAATAGTTATTTTAGTTTAGTGCAATGATGCCTTGGTACTGTGCCTCGTATCGATGCTATAAAGAGGTCGGCATGCATAGAGGGTGCACGGATGGCTCTTGCCCGTGTTAAGACATACTGGGCAGAGATGGATGCCACCGCTATTGCAAACCAGGCTCTGGCCATAGGCCCGGTCTCGGCCGAGCACTATTTTGGAGAAGTCCTAGAAGGCGCTCATTTAATAGAGGCTCAGTGCTCGAAGAATATTATGTTCGAGTGACATATATCCCAATTGTAAAAACAATGCTATTTGGATTATAAAGGCTATGTTTATACTTTTTCTTGAAAGTATTATGATGCCTCCTGTGCGGCCGTTTTATGTATGTATATAACCTGAAAGTTTGCAGTCGTCGGCTTCAGGCCCCACGCACATAATGCGGGGGTGTTCGGAAAAGCACGTATTCACACTTGATCCAACGTCTTGGTCCATGAAGGAGGTGATAGAGCGGCGAACAAGGCAATCGGACTATATTGCTTTAACACTTTCACTTTGCCATAGGTGTTTGACAGTGGGGCTACTATATAGCCCCTGGTACCTCCGCGCTTATCCGAATACGGTGCGCGTACATACATGACCGGGAAACCGGTCCTTCGTTAATGCGGAGGAATCGCGAAGATTCCGCTGAGTCATCGAGTGGTTGACCAGTCTCACGCTTTATCATGACAGTCAGTTTTCGGCTTTCTCTACTAAGGTGCTCACCCAGATGAACCAGGGCACAATCGCAGTAGTTCTCCCGGTGCCACCTTAGCCGATAGAGCAGAACGTAAGGTAGCAAAACACGGGAGCCGGGCAAACCACGGGAGCCGGGCTCAACTTTAAGGGCGAGTATTTAATGGCGTGGAGATCATCTCCACGAGCCATGTGGATGTGAAGGATAAAGTCCTAAATCCAGACCCCAGGGTCTGTTGTTCCGTCTTATGACTATATGTTCACGGGTTTGAATCCTTCTGGGAATTCATGGTCCAGTACCTGGTCGGTGAAGCATAGGGGGTGTGCGGCACCCCTGTATTTTGGTGTGTCTTATGGTTGTATTATTCGGTTTTGATTCTAAACTATTATTCTATCATAATAGTCATTTGGGCGGTGATGATTCTATGCCGGAACACGCTTCCTAGGTCCGTAAATGGACCTGGTCAAACCGGCTTTTTTGTGTAGGTCCTAACGTAGGTCGTGTGCTGGCTTATGTACGTCATTGTTAGTCGCCCTGTCGTGACCACGAGGTGGCCGGTCCGGTTGATCGACCATTTTATTTTCTGGCTGAGTGGGCTCTAAGGCCTCATCATCGAATTCAGGCAACAACTTGCGCTTTGGATAGCTTTCTGTGTGGCGATTACCGCTGTACTTTTCTTCCGTGTCAAGCACTTTATTCCATCTTTTGTTGAGCGTATTCTGCGCGGTCTTATGCCTTTGCTTCTGCTTCTTCAGGTTCCGCGCGGTTTCAATGAGCCTTTTATGAAGGTTCTCTTGTTCCAAGTGTCTTTCAGGGATGATGTGTGCATCGTCGTCCGGACTATTCATGTCTCCGGACACAGGTTGATGAGTTTTACCCTCGGGGTCGTCGTGACCTGACAGCGGCTCCGTACTAGGTTCGTCGTCCGCTAGTTCACCTTGCTCCACCGCTGGGTTCATGTGGTCGTTGTCTCCTTTGGGGTCGACCGGGGTGTTACTCTTTCTTGCATTGTTATCGCTGTTTTTGCCGGGGCGAGATTTGGAGCGGTGCTTATGACGTCGCTTTGGTTGCTTCTCAAGGGAATTGTCCTTCGCTACTTCCTCCCATTCCTCGTCATCATTTTCTTGGGGTGTATCCACCATGTATATATCATGTGATGAAGTGGCAGTCCAGCGCCCTACGGGCGATGGTTCCTGTTCGTTTCCCGCATCGTCGTCCATACCGTCAATGTCTTTCGAGCCGAAATCAAGCATGTCGGTTAAGTCATCAACAGTGGCTATTAAGTGGGTGGTGGGTGGGGAACGAATTTCTTCGTTGTCCGCTTCCCACTCGAGCCGAACACAGTTCGGCCAAGGGCCTCCTGACAAGGAGAGAGACCTTAATGAATTTAGCACATCGCCCAAGGGCGAGTGCTAAAAGATATCCGTGGAGGAAAACTCCATGATCGGCGCCCAATCAGATTTGATAGGTACGGATGCAGGCGGTTCGGAGACCGTGGCCGGGGACGAATCCAAAGGTCCGACAACACAGGTCTCTTAGGAGGTGAAGTCAGTATTCGACTCTATCGCCGCTGAGTGTGCGGCCTCTAGGGCGGGGTCCATCCACCCGTCCTCGGACGACGCGATCTGCTCTGGATCAAGGGCCAGAGTCGCCACAGGTGTGATCTCCTGAACACTGTATGGCGGTAGAGCTAAGTCATGCCTGTCGTGACTGTGCGGCGCACCTGACGCGGGCTCGAATCCGTCGAAGATCAAGTCTCCGTGGATGTCTGTAGTATAGTTCACACTTCCAAACCTGACCTGATGGCCAGGGGCGTAGCTTTTGATTTGCTCCAGATGGCCAAGCGAGTTGGCCCGCAGTGCGAAGCCGCCGGATACAAAGATCTGTCCGGGGAGAAAAATCTCACCCTGGATCGCATCGTTGCCGATGATCGAAGGAGCCATCGAGCCTTATGGTGACGACATAGTGGAACTCTCAATGAAATCACCAATGTCGGTGTCAAAACCGGCGGATCTCGGGTAGGGGGTCCCGAACTATGCGTCTAAGGCGGATGGTAACAGGAGGCGGGGGACACAATGTTTACCCAGGTTCGGGCCCTCTCGATGGAGGTAATACCCTACTTCCTGCTTGATTGATATTGATGATATGAGTATTACAAGAGTTTATCTACCACGAGATCGAAGAGGCTAAACCCTAGAAGCTAGCCTATGGTATGATTGTTGTTGTCCTATGGACTAAACCCTCCGGTTTATATAGACACTGGAAGGGGCTAGGGTTACACAGAGTCGGTTACAAGGGAGGAGATCTACATATCCGAACGACCAAGCTTGCCTTCCACGCAAAGGAGAGTCCCACCCAGACATGGGACGAAGTCTTCAATCTTGTATCTTCATAGTCCAACAGTCCGGCCAAGGGATATTGTCCGGCTGTTCGAGGACCCCTTAATCCAGGACTCCCTCACTAACCTCTAAGGGGCAACTGAGAAACTGCCTGCCAATGTTGAATCCCTCCGTGCATACACATCAAGCGGAGTGTGCCCATGCAAACAACTCATCTTTTGGTACTTCTCGGTGGTGCAAAACTCGGAGTCGAACCCGTGTTGCGGGAGTCTGGAGTCAAGCTCCGGATCCGGCGATAGATCCCTTTTGTGGGGGGGGGGGGTCATTCAGGACGGATTCAGCAAGGAGCTATACTTTGGACATGCTAAAAAAGATTGGGATAGATTGGAACCTAACAGGATAATTCGGATCCGTAGTACACCTGCCTTCTGATGATCTTAGGCAAGTGCTCGACAGCGACCACCGTCGTGGCGGCGATACGAGCAGGAGCAGCCGCACCGAAACCATCATCACCACTTGTCCGCATTCGCCCAATGTCAGCACCATGCGAGGGAATTTGGAGGCTATGTAGGGATTTGGGGGAAATGGGGAAACTGTAGAGATAAGCTAACGGTCGGGAACTACCAATGGCAATATATATATCTTGTATATGGCACACTATTTGTAAATGTCGTTTGTGTTAGGTATTACAAGGTCACACACGATATCCACACCAAACTATGTGAAAAGACAACGTAGGTTAGACATGGTTGCCATTACATTACTGTATGTGATGTACTACCCTGTCCATATAATTGAGTTACGGTGAGATACCGTGTAAACAGCCGCTCCGCGGATATCTGTAAAAAAATAGTCGCTCTGCATATAGATATGGCAGCGGCGGCCTAGGCAGCGGCTACCGGAGAAGAGGTCAATCCTCGGTCGGTGGCGGCATCATAGGAGGTCAATCCTCGGTCTCAGGCAGGAGATAGGAGGAGCTCATCCATCGCGGTCGATGGCGGGATAGTGGAGGTCGAACTTCAGGTGGCAGTCCCATTAAGCTTTGCTCCTTGACCTTGCTATCTCGGCATGCCGCCGCATCGCGCTTGTCTGTCTGCTGGGTGGAGGTCGTCATGCGGCTAATTAATTAAGGTATTATTTTTGTGAGTGGCTAAATTAAGGTATTCAATTCCTAAGTGTAGTGTTGTAACTAGTACTCTGCGTGTAAATTGACTGGCCATTAATTTTTGTCATTGCACGTCTGGATAACAACATGGAGCGCTCTTAGTAATTATTAGAATAAACCCTTCTGATTTATGCACACATCTTTGGGCAACAGTTAATCTGTGTATTAATGTTGTTTTGTTTTTAATTACCATTCGTGTGCTGCAGATGGAACGATCTCGATGGATGAAGAATCAGAAAACAACAGATTTTATCAGTGGCGTGACATTGTTCACGAATTTGGCTGAAAGTACAAAGAGGAGAATTGGTGATGCGGATTACATCGTGTGCCCATGTACTGATTGTGCCAATACAGAGTCACATGAAGTTGCAGATGTCCAGATGCACTTAGTCTCTAGGGGATTCATGGATGGATATACACGTTGCACCAGACACGGTGAAGAGGAGGTCATGGATGAAGATACCCAGGGCAGCGAGATGCCAAACCCTGATCAGTGTCACATGGATGTTGAATCTAACATCGGGGCAGAGGCGTCAAGCTACCAATGGAACACCGGAAAGCTGAAACGCCCACTGGAGAAGCAAGATGTCAACGCAGATGACGACGATCTTGATATGCTAGATTTTCCTGCTATGATTGCAGATTTCGAGGGCCCATAAAAGGATATGATTGGGTGCAAGGATCTGCCAACCATTGATGCGGACTCCAAGAAAGAATTGTATCCAGGTTGTAAAAAGAAATATTCCAGGTTGAGTGCCACCTTGGCGCTTCTCAGATTTAAAGTAGCAAACAGTCTATCAAACAAGGGCTTCATAGAGATGTTAGGTCTTTTGAAAGAAATTCTTCCGGAAGATAATGTGATCCCAGAAGCACGAATGAAGCAAAGAAAATTGTTTGTCCATTGGAACTTGAAGTACAGAAGATACACGCTTGTGTGAATGATTGTATATTGTACCGTGGTGAGTACAAAGATTTTCATGCATGTCCCACATGAAAGCATGCACAATACAAGCGCAGGAGAGCAAAGGACAAGCACAAATTGGAAGACGAGATCAAGACAGGAATCCCGTTCAAGGCTGTTTGGTACTTGCCTTTAATTCCAAGGTTAAGGCGTTTGTTTGCAAACCCTAGAGAGGCAAAGAGGTTTTGGTGGCATCATGATGAGAGAATTGCGGATAGGTTTATGAGGCACCCGAAAGATGCGACTCAGTGGGAATTAATCGACAAAACGTTTGAATTTTTTCCAAGGATCCTATAAGTATAAGGTTCAGGGAGTGTACTGACGGGATGAATCCCTTTGGCGATATGATCACCAATACAACACATGGCCGGTGCTTCTATGCATATATAACCTAGCTCCTTGGTTGTGTATGAAGAAAAAATACATTATGATTTCAATGATTATCCAAGGCCCGAAGCAACCTGGAAATGACATCAACATTTACTTTCAGCTACTGGTAGAAGAACTACTGACAGTATGGATAGATGCGCCTGCTCTAAAATGTTATGATGCTTACAGAAAGGAGATTTTTGATCTACATGCGATGCTGGTGCACACCATTCAAGATATGTTGGCATTAGGCAACACATCAGGGCAGAAAACAAGGGGAGATGTAGGGTGTGTCACATGCATGGATAGGACAGCTAGCAGAAGACTTCCCAACTCGCGCAAAATAGTGTATTTGCGTCATCGTAGGTTCTTACGGAAAAATCACCCATACAGAAAGATGAGAGCTGAATTTGATGGTACGACAGAGGCAGGTGCGGGCCCAAGACCCTATGAAGGGGAGGTATTCAACAACATGGCTAAAAAAATTAATGTTGTGCTTGGCAAGAACCACCCTTTGACGGTGAAACTAACACCCAAGGATCAAGTGTTTAAGAAGAAATCGGTGTTCTGGAAATTACCTTACTGGGAGATTCTACGTGTATGTCACTGCATCGATGTCATGCACGTAGAGAAGAACGTATGTGAAAGCATCCTTGGTACTCTGCTCAAGATTATAGGTAAAAGAAAGGATGGTGACGGTTCATGGCTCGATATGCTTGCTAATCAATCACAATGCAAGAGTTACGCATAAGATGATGACAAATTCATCAAAGCTCGCTAGAGTTGCAATTTCAGTACAAAAGAAGCAACACAGTTCTTCACCTATTTGTTGTCAGTTAAGACACCCTCTTCCTACTGCACAAACATCAGAAGTCTCATGGATGTGAGCTCAGGTAAAATGAAGTTGGGACACATGAAGTCACATGATTGCCACGTAAGGTTGACACAAATCCTCCCGGTGGCCATCAGGAATTTGATGGACAAAGATATAAGAAACACACTCATTGACCTCTGTGATTTCTTCACCAACTATGAAAGAAAGTTGTAGATCCTGAAGAGTTGGATCATATGGAAGATGATATTGCAAGAATATTTTCCATCCTAGAGATGTTTTTCCCACCGTCATTCTTTGATGTCATGGTCCATCTCACTATGCACCTTGTCGATGAGATAAAGTATTGTGGTCCTGTGTTTCTTCGCAACATTTATCCCTTCGAGCGGTTCATGGGAATACTGAAGCGCTTTTGTCGGAACCGAAACCATCCAAAGGCAAGCATCCTACAAGGTTATACCATGGATGAGGTGGTTGAGTTTTGCAACGAATACATGAAACAGCTATAGGTTTGCCCCTGTCTCACCATGAGGGAAGGCTAAAAGGTAAGCCGGTCCTTGCTGGCATGCAAATGGCTGCACCCAGAGAATTGGCAGAGAAAGCCCATCTGACAGGACTGCTTAACAGCCCAATTCTCATCTCTTATGCCGAAGAACACTTGGTGGAGATACGCCAAAGATTCTTACCAATGGTGCCTTCATCAGATGTGGATATGAAGGAGCACACTAAGAACTACGCCGAATTGCTGAAGAATCGTTTGGCACAAGGATCCATCGATGACATTGCTACGTGGTTAGCACAAAAGCCATCACCTATGGTGCCGACGTACCAAGCATATGACATAAATGGATACATGTTCTACACTGAGGAACATGATAAGAAGACCTCGTATCAGAACAGCTCTGTTCGAATAGAATGCATGACTGTAAATGAAGCTGATAAAAGGGTGTACTATGGAACCATCAAAGAGATTTGGGAGCTTGACTATGTGAAAGTTAAGGTGGCATTATTCAGGTGCACATGGATCCCTCTTGGTCCGGTAAGGATTGATGAGTATAGGAAGACCTGTGTTAACAGGACAACGATGGCATATCACGCGAACCCATTCATTCTTGCCAGCGATGCTACCCAGAGTTTCTTTGTGGAAGATCCCATGCATAAGAACGGCCATTTAGCGATGCATGAGAAGAGAAGGGTACTGTGTGTCAATGATGTTGCCGATTAGGACGAGTGCGATGAATTTGATGAGTTGCCAACCAAGGGATCACGCACCCGTGTAACAGAGCAGCGTAAAATCATCAAAAACTGCAAGTTTATTCGGGGTCAACTTAATGATCCCAGTCCCCCCATGTACATGGGAATTAAGCTGTAAGACTAGTCTTTATGCCTACCCTGCAAATTAATTCATTCAATTTAGAACTGTCGCGTGTACTGAATTTGTGAGTTATGCCCGTTTTTCTATTGATGTAAGAACCGTTAATATGTTGACCTATGCTATCAGCTTAGGCAATGAATATGAACTATTTTTTTGTTATTATTATTATTATTATTATTATTATATCATAGAGGTAGCACACTCAATTGATCTCACTATAGTATGTGTGAACAAATATATGCAATCTGGTTTGTGAATAGCACACGGTTCGTTGATGAAAGCCGTGTGCCGACCAAACCCCACCACCCCACCCATGATTTGAGTCGTGCTTTCTGATTGGCCAGAGCCCATACCCCATGGATCGTACGTCTGCACCGTTGGATGCTCCCAGATCGAATGGTGATCCTCATCCCTTTCGACAGCACATACAGTTCCGGTTGAAATTTTAATTTTATGCACAAAATGCACGTTAATCTCAAAAATGTCTCAAATATAGCTAACGATACCTCAAATGCACCAGAAAATCAAACACGTGGTATATTGGTGATTGCGTACCGTGGGGAAATTTTTATGAGGCCAAACGATGAAGTCACCGGCCATAAGAGTTTGACTTGACGCATCTCCTTTTGAAAAACCATGATCCTTCATGTGAGATGCTCCGGTTTGGAAGGAGTGGTCATCAAAACTTGTGCCAAACTTTACCAATTTTTTCCACGGGGTCGTGAGAGCAAGATTTACTAACCTTATGATTTTGGAGAAGATAGGTGGAAGTTGTAAGTCCTATTGTAAGAATACTCCACTTTCCATAATTTTCCTAATAGAATATGAGGATTCTATTAGGAAAATTATGAAAAGTTCATTGCTCTCAGACTTAAAGGTAATTGAAGCGGGATTTTTTCTCTCTCCTCAAAGCTAGTAGCAAGTCAAGTAATCTGAGAATGAAGTGCATCTTCCAACTCCCTAACTGCGTCTTCCATGAAGTTCGGGAGACCCCTCACATGCCGCTGCCCGTGAGACTCGCCTTTGTACACTTTGCGCAGGGTTCAATGAATGGAGAAATTGATATTTCCTTTTCCATGAAAAAAGGGGCAGGGAGCAAGATCAAATACCCACAGGGCACCCTTACTTCACTTTTTTAGATGATGTTCGAACTCCATCTGAATTTCCTATAATTAAAATACCAACTAGGCCTATTCCAGTGGCTGCACCTCGCGGCCGAAATGTTTGAAACTTCTCCCCGCTTCTCGAAAAAACGGATGAAAACTCACAAAGCGACGCACAAATGATCTGTACACCTTTGCTAGGCTGATAGTAAGGGGGTATCATAGCTAGTATCATGGATGCCAACTAGGCAATTTTGATGAGCTGTCATAGAATTAATTAGATGAAGAAAGAGAGGGTTAAGTATCATATCATGAAACCGTATCATAATAAATGCTACGCTACTATGTGTCATGCATGACAATATAAATAAAGTACTACATATGATACTAGCTACTCTAGGATACTATGCATTAGAGCAAGTACACAATAGAGTGACATAATTAAGACTAGCCACAATAGGTAGTAACATAGAATGTTACTAGTCTATGTTACTACCTCTATAGTGGGGAGTAACATATGTGTAGTAACATGCAACACTTCATTTATTAGGCTATAGACTCATCTTTCCTTGAGATGTGTGATGTTACTCATACTACTAGTAAGACTAGCCACAATGGGTAGTAACATAGACTAGTAACATGCCCATGTTACTAGTCTATGTTACTACCTCTATAGTGGGGAGTAACATATGTGTGTGGTAACATGCAACACTTCATTTATTAGGCTATAGACACATCTTGCCTTGATATATATATATATGTGTGACCTATTTAACCTAGATATGTGTGATGTTACTACCTATATATATGATGTTAGGTAATGTAAATGTTTTCAAAGATCACACAGTTCACTCGCGAAAGCCGTGTGTCCACTAAACCGTGGCTGATGCACCCCACCCCTCTGCAACGCGCGTGATCTGAGTCGTGCTTTCTAATTGGCTAGAACCCAAACCCCACGAATCGTAGGTCTGCATCCTTGGATTCTCCTTGATCGAACGGCGATCCTCATCCTTTTGACAACACACGTACATGTTTTCAAATAGCCCCTCCCCCATTTTTTTCAAATAGCACATGATTCACACATGAAAGCCGTGTACCTACCAAACCGTGGCCGATGCCCCCCCTCCCCCGCGCTGCATGCGCGATTTGAGTCGTGCGTTCTAATTGGCTAGAACCCAAACCCCACGGATCGTACTTCTGCACCATTGGATGCTCCCATATTGAACAGCAATCCTCATCCCTTTCGACAGGAAATGCAGTCTGGCTAGGAATTGATTTATATGCCAACATGCATGGTAAATGCCAAAAAATGTCTTACATATAGCACACGAAACCTGAAATGCGCCAGCAAATCAAACCCGTGGTAAAATTGTGATTGGTTTACGTGGGAAAAATTTAGAAGCGAAACGATGAACTCACGTCTTTATTTCAAACAAAATTATCCTGTTTGTGCACATGAGCGCTTAGAGGCAACTGTTTGCATAGGCCTTTCCGCGCGCGCAACGACTGGGGATATTTTCACCCTTTTCACCTAGGCAGCCAACACCCGGAGTCCCCAACAGCCCCCACCGTCCGCCCGCTTTTCACTCAACTAGTCCACCCAATCTCCTTCACCATCCCCCTCCCACCAGATCCACAACAGAACCCTCTCCGGCGCTGCCGTGCTCACCCCGGCCGTGTGCCCGCTCTTTGGCGTCAAGCCTACCTCCACTACCGTTCCCAACACGCGGCGGTCCGCGCCTCACCGCCTTCATTTGCTCGCCAGCCACCCTCGCGCATATCGATGCAGTAACCCTCGCCTCTCCTTTTGTCCGGCCGGGTTTGCATTAAGAAGCCTATTAGTTATTGCTCTCCATCGCGGTGAGGCATATTTCTTCGCAATCCCTCTTCCAATTTCGTTTCGTATGTTCCCAAATTGGCTACAATATAGCGGAGAACATATATATGTTCATTATCTACCTTCCTTTCTACATATAAGCTGTATTTGTTCCAATAAGTTACTGCCTATTTATAGATCGCGGGCGCCCGAGTCACACAAACTTAACAAATTAGCCGTACATTTTCTAAATTATTGCATGGCATGTTTAGAAAGCTTGATAACAAGTTGTTAGTTTTATGCTTATCCTCCTTTCCTGATTTTTGCATGTGTTCTCTGTAGATGCCGAGTAGCAGTGGCATCACTCATTTAGGCCATGTATCTTCATCTGATTCGGACAACCCTAGGTCTTTAGCAGATTGTGAGGGATCAAGTAGTCTTGAACGGGATAGAGCTGCAGCAATTACCCTTCCGGTCAAGACACAGAGGAATGCTCCAAGGAAGCCCACGCACCAGCCTAAAGGTGTATATGAAGTTACTGAGATTGATTTAATGTACTGGGCTCCAACTAAACCAGATGAAGCATGCATGAGGTTCAGGAGTGTGTGTGGATTTGTTGGCAGGGCAAGGCTCAACATTAATCTGCCGGGGTTTCGGAAGGCTGACACAGAAACATGGTGAAGGATAGTCCAAGAGATCATGGATCACTTCAACGTTCCAGAGCAGTGGAGAATGCAGGTGTAACACGCTGCACTGAAGAAGGCTAGGGATGCTTGGAGAAATTGGAAGCACGTGCTGTACAAGAAGTACTTGAGTGAAGGCAAGGACCCAATCCCTGCATACCCCCAAATTACAAAGGCAGACTGCCAGGATTCAAAAGGGTCAGGGCAACCCCAGAGTTTGGGTTATAAAAGTCACAATAACACTCTTTGGCCGCTATGGCTCCCCCACCCCTCCCTGGCGACACACCCACCCCATCCGGCGATCTCCTCAACTAGCCACCAATCTCTAGTTCCTCTTCAATAGATCTCTCAGGCGTTTTGGGATCTACATGCTCATACCCATCTTTCATGGATTCCAATGATGGATCCACCCTTGGCTTGGACTTCTCTAAGGGTTTGGTTTTTGCAGAAAAGGTTTTTCAATCTACGGGTTTTATCGTGCACCCTATGGATGATTTGGAGATCTTCACCATGGTGGTCTCTTTTGGGCGTCAAGATTTTCGTTTGAATGAGGATTCAGTAGCGGCGGCTCTGGAGGCAGCGATTGGTGGTTTGGCTATTGAGTTCATGATTTTCTTGATCAAGGATAAGGAATTTGGATTTCAAGTATATTGCAAGGCGGTAGCCATGATTATTCTAAGTCTTAGATCTTTTGCTTGTGATCATTTCAAATGTTACTTTCATCTTTGGGGTAACGGTGGCCCTAATTTGGGTCGTGAGTTTAAGATTTGGAAATTAGAATGTGATGCTGAGTGGATCCTTATTAGTCCCTCAAAAAGGTGTGCTGCTCTTGGTTTGTTGTCCATGCATAATAAACCACCAAAGTCCTCGTTCAAGTCTTCTCGTCCAGTTGGCAAGAAATTATCATTTGCAGTCTTTCAAAACTACCAGCTTGTCGTTGTTATCGTTATCCAGCCTCCGAAAATTGCATTCAAACTATTGAAGATGCGGGTTATTCGATTCCATCACATGAGAGGGTAATCATCCATCCAACCTTGCCAGCGAATCTCTGGTGGACATCGACGAGGCCATCAATATGTTTTCGCATGGTGCAAGATTTGCTGTCTCTGGCTGATCGGACGCCGCCCTTCCCGGGCGGGAATCATGGTTCTTTGAATGTGGACGCCCATGGCCATGTTGGGCCATCTTCGATATGTGCCATGGGCTAGGATGAGCCGGCCACTTCTGGGCCGACGTATGGGGCCGAGAAGGACACCCCTCCTGGGCTATCTGATATCCCTTCCTCGCAACAAGCCAAAGAAGATTTTGACAATTTGATTTCTGGAATGGTTGAGGAAATACATACGTGTCGGAAATGTTTAGAAAAGGGTCAGTTTGCTACTGCTTGCACGTCCAAACTGTGGTGTATTTCTTGCCTTTGGGTCAGGCACATTAAAAAAGATTGTAATAGATTTGCTCAGATTCTGGGTTTGGTTTGGCAACCAAAACCCGGTAACGTTGCAACTTCCGAGGTGCATCGCGAGAATATCTCTCTGACATCGCATTTACCAAACTTGGACCTCCCTTGCACTTCCGCTTTTACTCCCTCTTCCAGTTCCATCAGCCCCGACCCCAAGACACCTTCGACTCCTCCGCCTGCAACACCCCCGCCGCCGCTACATTCGCCGTTGGTGGAGCGAGAGTGCTCTGTTCCGATGGCTAACTTCCATCTCGATCCTCTGCTGTATGTACCGGCTGGTCATCACATCGTCGATGGTGGGGACGATCGGCTACCGAGAACTTTTGTGACGCCACATACCCCAATTGTGCGTCGCCATGAGGAGTTCATGCTTGCTGAGGTAATGCCTATCCCTCCGCCTGACGAGATTGGTGCTGCTAGGGAAGATGTGGTTCAGTGGCTGCAAGCGCATGGTATGCTAGTCAGGTCTATGCAGCCTTGGATACGCTTTGTGGGTCCTTTTGAGCTCAGAGATGCCGCGGTTAGGTTCAGGCTGCTTCAACTTCCACCCCAAGCTTTGGGCAATGATCGCTTTGTTCGCTTTATGAAACATGATGAGGGTGAGTCCTTCCACGGTGCTCAAGGTTTTGGTCAGGGTTTGCTAATGTTCCTGGGAGTCTCGTTAGATCTTCGTAATATCGATTGCCTCAGAGCAGCAGTAAACACATTTGGCAAGTTTCATCATTGGATTAGTGAGGATCCATATTTGGTTCGATCTTTGGTTTTTTGCTTCATTCCCTGAAGATGTTCTTGTGCCTCGTGATGTGGTTTTTATGGATTATGCGGCTTGGGGTGGTGCTCGGGTGTCTTGGATTGCGCTTTTGTATATCTTGGGTGCAAATTTTGCGGAACAGATTCTACAGGACGAAGACTGGATGCATCTCAATGGCAATCCGCACCCAGTTCCTGGGGTTCCCTTTCCAGAAATGCCGCCGTTTCTGTTGCCTCTGTTTCCAGCTCTGGGATGGAATGTTGTACCCCCTCCTCCTCCGGAACCTGCTATCAATGAGGTGGAGGATGATAACTAGGGCAATTGGAATGAGCCGGTGGAGCAGCATGTACCCCAAGATCAAGAGTCCATGGTGGTGGACCTTTCTGCTCAGCCAAGTTCTGATGCTGTTCCGCAGGTACCTAGTATTCCAGTTATTGCGGTTGATGAGGACATGCCTGAAGCCCCAGATGGTCCTGTGGATGATGCCCATGATCTAGAAGTTGTCAACAATTGGGCAATAGTTGTCTATCAGCCTCATGTGCTCATGCCTGCAGTTGAGCTGCCACTTGCTGTTCCTTTTGGGCCTGCTCTGCCGCGTGAATTGGTTTGGAGAAGAACTTCTGAAAATCTTCTGCAAGCCCCGGTTGTTTTTAATGTCCGAAAGCCAGTTATGCTGCAGCCCATCTCCCTAGTGATTTTATCAAAGAGAAGTTGGGACTTTGCTTTCAGGGATATGGATATACCTTTGCTCACGTGGAAGGAGCAGGAGCCAATCAGGCCTGTTGCCAGGGCCTTGTTTTCTGCAGATGCTGGAGAAGATATTGTGACAGCCCCATCTGCGACAGTGATTTCAAAACCCAGGAGGCCTCGCAAAACATTGGCGCCAACTCCTATTGTTGACACTTCTGTCAGAAGATGTACTAGGAGTTCTGTTCAATGGGATGGGTTCAAGACCACCTTCCAGGAGCTCACTTTGTAGCCCAAGAGGAAGAAGCCCAGAGCCATGCCTTTCACTACTGAGATGCCAGATGATCCAGCACATGCAGAGATTCCACCAGCAACACCTGTCAGTCACCTGCAAGAAATTGGAAGGGAGCTAGAAATTGATGCTACCCTTCTATGAGTGGATGCACTTATGGTGGACCCACAAAATGCTGCTGCCACTAACTCTGATGATTAGTGTGGCATTGTCTCCATGGGTCTGGCAAGCCCCTAAATGTGCTTTTTATTTGTCCTTTTGTTGGATGTTCTGTTATGCAAACTTCCTTCATTCCTTGTAATAATGGTGGGTTAGACTTTTATGTGCTCTTTTGGACACATGGAATTGTCTGCAGAGTGGTTTATGGATCTTATTATGATATGTTTTAATGAGTAGCCAATGTAGAAACTGTAATATTCTGTGTTGGAATGTTACACTACAAAAAAATACACTTCTGTGATGATACGTGTTTGTCACAGTAGGTCACGTTTTCTGTCATGCATGTACATCCATGACAATATTATGACAGAATCAAGATAGTCATACCTGTGCTATCATAGAAGTGTTACATGACATTACCAAAATTATCATCACGAAAGTGTCCACTTCCATGACGATAAATTGCACGTCACAGAAGTGCTTTCGTCAAGGGTGACCGACATGTGGCATCCACCGTAACGGAACACCGTTAAGCTATCGGGTCCGGTTTGGATCCGATACCCGTTAACAGCCCGGACCAATGGGGATTTTCCACGTGTAAAATTCTGATTGGCTGACGGAAACACGTGTCAGCTCCGCGTTGGCACATGTGTCACTCATCCAATGGGAGAAATGCGCCTATGATATGTTCACACGTGGACCGGCCGAAAAGTTGCCCATAAATTTTAAGTGGGCCGACCCAACTAAAGGCCCACAAGATTTTGTGGAGCATAATGGGTCGGCCCAGCTAAAGGCTCACGAGATTTTGCGGACCATAATGGGCTGGCCGAGCTAAAGGCCCACAAGATTTTGCGATACATAATGGGCCGGCCCAGGTAACGGCCCACAAGATTTCTACGGGCCATAATGGGCCGGCCCAGGTGAAGGCCCACAAGATTTTTGTGGACCATAATGGGCCGGCCCAGCTAAAGGCCCACGAGATTTCGTCGACATTAATGGGCCGGCCCAGCTGTAGGCCCACAAGATTTTGAGGACCCTAGTAGGTCGGCCCATTAATTGGCTGCCATGTTTTGGGCCAAATGCCAGCCCATATTTGATCCAGCCCATTAATGGCCTGCCACGTTCCGGCCCTAACAATGGCCCATATGAGATTTGGCCCGTTAAAAGCCTACCATGTTCTGGGCCAAATTACGGCCCAGATCAGGGCCGACCCTTTAAGAGGCTTTGGGCTAAATTATGGCCCATATCAGATTCGGCCCGTCAACTGGACGCTATGCTTTTGGGCCCTTTTGCTAAAGGCCCATTTAGTAATTCAGTCTGATATTAGTTTCGGCCTGTTAAGGGCCCGTTTAACATTTCGGCCCTATATTAATTTCGGCCTGTTAAAAGCCTGTCATATAGTTGGGCCTAACTATGGCCCGGTTTTGATTGGCACAATCATGGGCTGGGGTCCATTTCGGGCTGCTGCCGGCCCGTGAGCTGTTCGACACGTTTCAGGCCCAACCTAGTTCTCAGCCTCCTAAAAGCCCATTGAGTTTTCTTGTGAAAATAGGGCCGGAGGTTTAGTCGGCCTATTAAAGGCCCGAATCTACTAGTGGGCCAGTTTACATTTAGGCCTTCTAACGGACCAAGATGACGGGGCCCATGATGCGGATCATACATCGTGATTGCATGACAGCCTGATTATGTACCGTAATTTTACGGTTTGGCCGGTTTACTGCGAAGACAGGATATATATATATATAGTAAAATAACTGCAGCATTGTGAATAAGAAAAAAGCTAGACTACACAATAAAGAAATTACGGCATATTACATCCACTGGGCATCAAAGTTCGCCACTATGATAATAAAGCACAAGCAGACAGCAGATTACATACACAGGGTATCCAGGATCGCCACCAGTGCAACTAAACACGCCGACAAAATAATATACAAAACCGACAACACTTCAATAGAGTTCAAGAAAGGTTAGCCCTACTGGGGAGCTGCAGCGCAAGCAGCTAAGCAAGCTGATGAGACTGCGCTTGTTTAACACTTATATCCTCCTCACTCTGAAAGATAAACAAGCAGACAAATGACAGGTTTTGCACATAAAAGTATTAGTGCTGACAATTCATCACATTTCTTACTGACCAATAAAGTGACACAGTTTAAAATTGCATTAACACAATATGGTATTGTTCAGGTCAAGACATGGCAGGAAATGACATTGTGAAGGAGTTGGCAGCTTCACGACACCACTCGATTACAGATCAAGAACTGATAAGTATCAATGGTTAGTGTGCTGTCAATTTATCCCATTTCAGATTGGCAAATAAAGAGACAGTTTAAATAATAGTAGAATGATATGACATTGTTCATAGTTAAGACATTGCAGAATATGACATTGTGCTGTAGTGGGTAGGTTCACGACACCACTGGATTACGGATCAAGAACAGAAGCATACATGTAGTGCAAAATAAGATCACTTGCTCTGTATAGTTTAATTTACATGGTATGAAGAAGGAACTTGGTTGTACAACTGAAAACTTAAATTGAGAAGGACAAACTTTTGTTTATGAACTACATAATAAACTTTAAACATGCAATTTAATGCAAACACAAAAAATAAACAGCTATTGCAGTCATGCCTAACCAAATATACACAACAAAGTTCGAAGGCTTGAGAAGGACAAACTTACATTATTGGTGAAGGCAGGATCTATAAAGCCCTTGTCCATGCTGATGGGGGGGGGGCAATTCAAGAAGTTTACCACATAATCTTGTTCATAAGCATTGCCTTTATTCTACATTTCGTTAAGAGTAAATATAGATGTGACAATATAAGAAAAATGGAGAATATTTAAGATAAGATGAAGAGTGATGCTACATAATGCTACCTCTTGAGCATTGTGTTGGTTTTCCTCGAAGAGGAAGGGATGATGCAGCAAAGTAGCGTAAGTATTTCCCTCAGTTTTTGAGAACCAAGGTATCAATCCAGTAGGAGGCTACGCGCAAGTCCCTCGTACCTGCACAAAACAAATAAATCCTCGCAACCAACACAAATAGGGGTTGTCAACCCCTATAAGGCCACTTACGAGAGTGATATCTGATAGATATGATAAAGATAATTTTTTTGGTATTTTTGTGATAAAGATGCAAAGTAAAATAAAGGCAAAGTAAATAGCAAAGGAAATAACTAAGTAGTAGGAGATCAATATGATAAAGATAGACCCGGGGGCCATAGGTTTACTAGTGGCTTCTCTCGAGAGCATAAGTATTCTACGGTGGGTGAACAAATTACTGTTGAGCAATTGACAGAATTGAGCATAGTTATGAGACTATCTAGGTATGATCATATATATAGGCATCACGTCTGAGACAAGTAGACCGACTCCTGCCTGCATCTACTACTATTACTCCACTCATCAACCGCTATCCAGCATGCATCTAGAGTATTATGTTAAAAACAGAGTAACGCCTTAAGCAAGATGACATGATGTAGAGGGATAGACTCATGCAATATGAAGAAAACCCCATCTTGTTATCCTCGATGGCAACAATACAATACGTGCCTTGCTGCCCTTACTATCACCAGGAAAGGACACCGCAAAATTGAACCCAAAGCTAAGCACTTCTCCCATTGCAAGAAAGATCAATCTAGTAGGCCAAACCAAAATGATAATTCGAAGAGACTTGCAAAGATAACCAATCATACATAAAAGGATTCAGAGAAGATTCAAATATTATTAATAGATAGACTTGATCATAAACCCACAATTCATCGGTCTCAACAAACACACCGCAAAAAGAAGATTACATCGAATAGTTATCCACAAGAGAGGGGGAGAACATTGTATTGAGATCCAAAAAGAGAGAAGAAGCCATCTAGCTAATAACTATGGACCCGTAGGTCTGAGGTAAACTACTCACACTTCATCGGAGAGGCTATGGTGTTGATGTAGAAGCCCTCCATGATCGATGCCCCCTCCGGGGGAGCTCCGAAACAGGCCCCAAGATGGGATCTCATTGATACAGAAAGTTACGGCGGTGGAATTTGGGTTTTGGCTCCGTATCTGTTCGTTTGGGGGTACGTGGATATATATAGGAGGAAGAAGTACGTCAGTGGAGCAACAGGCGGCCCACGAGGGTGGAGGGCGTGCCTGGTGGGGGTGGGCGCGCCCCCTACCTCGTGGCCTCCTGTTTTATTTCTTGACGTAGGGTCCAAGTCTCCCGGGTCTTATCTGTTGAGAAAATCACGTTCCCGAAGGTTTCATTCCGTTTGGACTTCGTTTGGTATTCCTTTTCTTCGAAACCCTAAAACAGGCAAAAAACACCAATTCTGGGCTAGGCCTCCGGTTAAAGGTTAGTCCCAAAAATAATATAAAAGTGGATAATAAAGCCCAATAATGTCCAAAATAGTAGATAATATAGCATGGAGCAATCAAAAATTATAGATACGTTGGAGACGTATCAAGCATCCCCAAGCTTAATTCCTGCTCGTCCTCGAGTAGGTAAATGATAAAAACAGAATTTCTGATGTGGAGTGCTACTTGGCATAATTTTAATGTAATTCTTCTTGGTATGAATATTCAGATCCGAAAGATTCAAGACAAAAGTTCATATTGACATAAAAATAATAATACTTCAAGCATACTAACTAAGCAATTATGTCTTCTCAAAATAACATGGCTAAAGAAAGTTATCCCTACAAAATCATATATTCTGGCTATGCTCTATCTTCACCACACAAAATATTTAAATCATGCACAACCCCGATGACAAGCCAAGCAATTGTTTCATACTTTTGACATTCTCAAAACTTCTTCAATCTTCACGCAATATACGAGCGTGAGCCATGGATATAGCACTATAGGTGGAATAGAGTGGTGGTTGTGGAGAAGACAAAAAGGGAGAAGATAGTCTCACATCAACTAGGCGTATCAACGGGCTATGGAGATGCCCATCAATAGATATCAATGTGAGTGAGTAGGGATTGCCATGCAATGGATGCACTAGAGCTATAAGTATATGAAAGCTCAAAAAGAAACTAAGTGGGTGTGCATCCAACTTGCTTGCTCATGAAGACCTAGGGCAATTTGAGGAAGCCCATCATTGGAATATAAGAGCCAAGTTCTATAATGAAAAAATCCCACTAGTATATGAAAGTGATAACATGAGAGACGCTCTACTATGAAGATCATGGTGCTACTTTGAAGCACAAGTGTGGAAAAGGGATAGTAGCATTGTCCCTTCTCTCTTTTTCTCTCATTTTTTTCTTGGCCTTTTCTCTTTTTCTTTTTTTTCGACCGAAGTCTCATCCCGACTTGTGGGGGAATCATAGTCTCCATCATCCTTTCCTCACTGGGACAATGCTCTAATAATGATGATCATCACACTTTTATTTTTCTTACAACTCAACAATTACAACTCGATACTTAGAACAAAATATGACTCTATATGAATGCCTCAGCGGTGTACCGGGATATGCAATGATACATGAGTGACATGTATGAAAGAATTGTGAATGGTGGATTTGCCACAAATACGATGTCAACTACATGATCATGCTAAGAAATATTACAATGATGGAGTGTGTCATAATAAACGGAACGGTGGAAAGTTGCATGGAAATATATATCGGAATGGCTATGGAAATGCCATAATAGGTAGGTATGGTGGCTGTTTTGAGGAAAGTATATGGTGGGTGTATGATACCGGCGAAAGGTGCGCGGTATTAGAGAGGATAGCAAAGGTGGAAGGGTGAGAGTATTACGCACATGCTCCTAGGGGGATAGATTGGTAGGAAAAGACCATCGCTCGTCCCCGACCACCACTCATAAGGAAGGCAATCAAAAAACTAAACCATGCTCCGACTTCATCACATAACGGTTCACCATATGTGCATGCTACGGGAATCACAAACTTCAACACAAGTATTTCTAAAATTCACAACTACTCAACTAGCATGACTTCAATATCACCATCTCTATATCTCAAAACAATTATCAAGTATCAAACTTATCATAGTATTCAACACACTCATAAGAAATTTTATTATTAATCTTGTATACCAAGCATATTAGGATTTTAAGAAAATTACCATGGTATTTAAGACTCTCAAAATAATCTAAGTGAAGCATGAGAGATCAATAGTTTCTATAAAACAAATCCACCACCGTGCTCTAAAAGATATAAGTGAAGTACTAGAGCAGAATTATATAACTCAAAAGATATAAACAAAGCACATAGAGTATTCTAACAAATTCCAAATCATGTATGGCTCTCTCAAAAGGTGTGTACAGAAAGGATGATTGTGTTAAACTAACAAATTAAGACTCAAATCATACAAGACGCTCCAAGCAAAACATATGTCATGTGGCGAATAAAAATATAGCTCCAAGTAAAGTTACCGATAGAAGTAGACGAAAGAGGGGATGCCTTCCGGGGCATCCCCAAGCTTTGGCTTTTAGGTGTCCTTAGATTATCTTGGTGGTGCCATGGGCATCCCCAAGCTTAGGCTCTTGCCACTCCTTGTTCCATGATCCATCAAATCTTTACCCAAAACTTGAAAACTTCACAACACAAAACTTAAAGTAGAAAATCTCATGAGCTCCGTTAGCGAAAGAAAATAAAAGACCACTTCAAGGTACTGTAATGAACTCATTATTTATTTATATTGGTGTTATACCTACTGTATTCCAACTTCTCTATGGTTTATAAACTTTTTTACAAGCCATAGATGCATCAAAATAAGCAAACAACACACGAAAAACAGAATCTGTCAAAAACAGAACAGTCTGTAGTAATCTGTAGCTAGCGCAAGATCTGGAACCCCAAAAATTCTAAAATAAATTTATGGACCTGAGGAATTTATCTATTAATCATCTTCAAAAATAGTTAACTAAATAGCACTTCCCAAATAAAAATGACAGCACTTCTCGTGAGCGCTAAAGTTTCTTTTTTTACAGCAAGTTCAACAAGACTTTGCCCAAGTCTTCCCGACGGTTCTACTTGGCACAAACACTAATTAAACACAAAAAACACAACAAAAACAGAGGCTAGATAAATTATTTATTACTAAACAGGAGCAAAAAGCAAGGAATAAAAATAAAATTGGGTTGCCTCCCAACAAGCGCTATCGTTTAACGCCCCTAGCTAGGCATAACAAGCAAGAATAGATCTAGGTATTGCCATCTTTGGTAGGCAATCCATAAGTGGCTCTCATAATAGATTCATAAGGTAATTTAATTTTCTTTCTAGGAAAGTGTTCCATGCCTTTCCTTAATGGAAATTGTAATCTAATACTTCCTTCCTTCATATCAATAATTGCACCAATCGTTCTAAGGAAAGGTCTACCAAGAATAATAGGACATGAAGGATTGCAATCTATGTCAAGAAAAATAAAATCTACGGGCACATAATTCCTATTTGCAACAATAAGAACATCATTAATTCTTCCCATAGGTTTCTTAATAGTGGAATCATCAAAATCACGGAAACCTAACAAATCACACAAAGTCTTTGGAATCGTGGAAACACTGGCATAGCACTCATGATCTTTAATTTTAATTTTAATAGTTGGTTCCCACTCATCATAAAGTTTTCTAGGGATAGAAACTTCCAATTCAAGTTTTTCTTCATAAGATTGCATCAAGGCATCAACGATACGTTTAGTAAACGCTTTATTTTGACTATAAGCGTGAGGAGAATTTAGCACGGATTGCAACAAGGAAATACAATCAATCAAAGAGCAATTTTCACAGTTAAATTCCTTGAAATCCGTAATAGTGGGTTTAGCAACATCTAGGGTTTTAATTTCTTCAATCCCACTTTTATCAATTTTAGCATCAAGATCAACAAATTCCGAATTCTTAGAACGCCTTCTAGGTAAAGGTGGATCATATTCAGTCCCATCATTAGCAAGATTCATATTGCAAAACAAAGATTTAATAGGGGAAACATCAATAACTTTTAGATCTTCATCATTATTTTCATAGGAACTAGAAGCACACGCTCTTATAAAGGCATCTTTCTTAGCACGCATCCTAGCGGTTCTTTCTTTGCACTCATCAATGGAAATTCTCATGGCTTTGAGAGACTCATTGATATCATGCTTAGGTGGAATAGATCTAAGTTTCAAAGAATCAACATCAAGAGCAATTCTATCAACGTTCCTAGCCAAATCATCAATCTTAAGCAATTTTTCTTCAATCATAGCATTAAAATTCTTTTGCAAAGTAATAAATTATTTAATATTAGATTCAAAATCAGAGGGCATCTTAGTATAATTTCCATAAGAATTGTTGTAGGAATTAGCATAATTATTGGAGGGATTACTAGGATAAGGCCTAGGATTGAAATTTCCTCTATACACATTGTTACCAAAATTGTTCCTACCAAAAAAATTCACATCCATAGATTCATTATTATTCTCAATCAAAGTAGGCAAGGGCATATCATTAGGATCAGAAGAAACACTCTTATTAGAAAATAATTTCATAATTTCATCCAACTTTCCACTCAAAACATTAATTTCTTCTATCGCATGCACCTTTTTATTAGTAGATCTTTCAGTATGCCACTGAGAATAATTAACCATAATATTATCTAGGAGTTTAGTAGCTTCTCCTAAAGTGATTTCCATAAAAGTGCCTCCCGCGGCTGAATCTAAAAGATTTCTAGAAGCAAAATTCAATCCGGCATAAAAGTTTTGTATAATCATCATTAAATTTAAACCATGAGTAGGGCAATTACGTATCATTAGTTTCATTCTCTCCCAAGCTTGTGCAACATGTTCATGATCAAGTTGTTTAAAGTTCATAATATTGTTTCTAAGAGAGATGATCTTAGCGAGAGGAAAATACTTAGATATAAAAGCATCTTTGCTCTTATTCCATGAATCAATACTATTTTTAGGCAAAGACAAAAACCAAGCTTTAGCACGATCTCTAAGCGAAAAAGGAAATAGCTTCAATTTAACAATATCATTATCCACATCTTTCTTCTTTTGAATATCACACAAATCAATGAAGCTATTTAGATGAGTAGTGGCATCTTCACTAGGAAGGCCGGAGAACGGATCATTCATGACAAGATTCAGCAAAGCAATATTAATTTCACAAGATTCAGCATCGCTAAGAGGAGCAATCGGAGTGCTAATAAAATCATTGTTGTTGGTATTGGTGAAGTCATACAATTTAGTATTATCTTGAGCCATCGTGACAATCAAGCAAACTAACACACAAGCAAACAAAAAGAAAGCGAACAAAAAGAGGCAAATAGAGAAAGAGAGGGAGGATATATAGAGAGAGGGCAAATAAAACGGCAAGGGTGAAGTGGGGGAGAGGAAAATGAGAGGCAAAGGGCAAATAATGTAATGCGGGAGATAAGGGTATGTGATGGGTACTTGGTATGTTGACTTTTGCGAAGACCTCCCCAGCAACGGCGCTAGAAATCCTTCTTGCTACTTCTTGAGCACTGCGTTGGTTTTCCCCGAAGAGGAAGGGATGATGCAGCAAAGTAGCGTAAGTATTTCCCTTAGTTTTTGCGAACCAAGGTATCAATCCAGTAGGAGGCTACGCGCAAGTCCCTCGTACCTGCACAAAACAAATAAATCCTCGCAACCAACGCAAATAGGGTTGTCAATCCCTATAAGGGCACTTACGAGAGTGAGATCTGATAGATATGATAAAGATAATATTTTTGGTATTTTTGTGATAAAGATGCAAAGTAAAATAAAGGCAAAGGAAATAACTAAGTAGTAGGAGATCAATATGATAAAGATAGACCTGGGGGCCATAGGTTTCACTAGTGGCTTCTCTCGAGAGCATAAGTATTCTACAGTGGGTGAACAAATTACTGTTGAGAATTGACAGAATTGAGCATAGTTATGAGACTATCTAGGTATGATCATGTATATAGGCATCACGTCCGAGACAAGTAGACCGACTCCTGCCTGCCTGCATCTATTACTATTACTCCACTCATCGACCACTATCCAGCATGCATCTAGAGTATTAAGTTAAAAACAGAGTAACGCCTTAAGCAAGATGACATGATGTAGAGGGATAGACTCATGCAATATGAAGAAAACCCCATCTTGTTATCCTCGATGGCAACAATACAATACGTGCCTTGCTTCCCTTACTGTCACCGGGAAAGGACACCGCAAGATTAAACCCAAAGCTAAGCACCTCTCCCATTGCAAGAAAGATCAATCTAGTAGGCCAAACCAAACTGATAATTCGAAAAGACTTGCAAAGATAACCAATCATACATAAAAGAATTCAGAGAAGATTCAAATATTATTAATAGATAGACTTGATCATAAACCCACAATTCATCGGTCTCAACAAACACACTTCAAAAAGAAGATTACATCGAATAGTTATCCACAAGAGAGGGGGAGAACATTGTATTGAGATCCAAAAATAGAGAAGAAGCCATCTAACTAATAACTATGGACCCGTAGGTCTGAGGTAAACTACTCACAATTCATCGAAGAGGCTATGGTGTTGATGTAGAAGCCCTCCATGATCGATGCCCCCTCCGACGGAGCTCTGGAACAGGCCCCAACATGGGATCTCGTGGATACAGAAAGTTAAGGCAGTCGAATTAGGGTTTTGGCTCTGTATCTGTTCGTTTGGGCGTACGTGGATATATATAGGAGGAAGAAGTATGTCGGTGGAGCAACAGGGGGCCCACGAGGGTGGAGGGCGCGCCTGGTGGGGGTGGGCACGCCCCCTACCTCGTGGCCTCCTGTTTTATTTCTTGACGTAGGGACCAAGTCTCCCAGGTCTTATCTGTTGAGAAAATCACGTTCCCGAAGGTTTCATTCCGTTTGGACTCCATTTGGTATTCCTTTTCTTCGAAACCCTAAAACAGACAAAAAAAGCAATTCTGGGCTGGGCCTCCGGTTAATAGGTTAGTCCCAAAAATAATATAAAAGTGGATAATAAAGCCCAATAATGTCCAAAATAGTAGATAATATAGCATGGAGCAATCAAAAATTATAGATACGTTGGAGACGTATCAAGCATCCCCAAGCTTAATTCCTGCTCGTCCTCGAGTAGGTAAATGATAAAAACAGAATTTTTGATGCGGAGTGCTACTTCGAATAATTTTAATGTAATTCTTCTTAATTGTGGTATGAATATTCAGATCCGAAAGATTCAAGACAAAAGTTCATATTGACATAAAAATAATAATACTTCAAGCATACTAACTAAGCAATTATGTCTTCTCAAAATAACATGGCTAAAGAAATTTATCCCTACAAAATCCTATAGTCTGGCTATGCTGTATCTTCACCACACAAAATACTTAAATCATGCACAACCCCGATGACAAGCCAAGCAATTGTTTCATACTTTTGACATTCTCAAAACTTTTTCAATCTTCACGCAATATAGGAGCGTGAGCCATGGATATAGCACTATAGGTGGAATAGAGTGGTGGTTGTGGAGAAGACAAAAAGGGAGAAGATAGTCTCACATCAACTAGGCATATCAACGGGCTATGGAGATGCCCATCAATAGATATCAATGTGAGTGAGTAGGGATTGCCATGCAACGGATGCACTAGAGCTATAAGTATATGAAAGCTCAAAAAGAAACTAAGTGGGTGTGCATCCAACTTGCTTGCTCATGAAGACCTAGGGCAATTTGAGGAAGCCCATCATTGGAATATACAAGCCAAGTTCTATAGTGAAAAATTCCCACTAGTATATGAAAGTGATAACATGAGAGACTCTCTACTATGAAGACCATGGTGCTACTTTGAAGCACAAGTGTGGAAAAAGGATAGTAGCATTGTCCCTTCTCTCCTTTTTCTCTCATTTTTTTTCTTTTGGGCCTTTTCTCTTTTTTTCTTCTCTTTTTCGTCCAGAGTCTCATCCCGACTTGTGGGGGAATCATAGTCTCCATCATCCTTTCCTCACCGGGACAATGCTCTAATAATGATGATCATCACACTTTTATTTTTCTTACAACTCAACAATTACAACTCGATACTTAGAACAAAATATGACTCTATATGAATGCCTTCGGTGGTGTACCGGGATATGCAATGATACATGAGTGACATGAATGAACAATTATGAATGATGGCTTTGCCACAAATACGATGTCAACTACATGATCATGCTAAGCAATATGACAATGATGGAGTGTGTCATAAAACAGAACGGTGGAAAGTTGCATGGCAATATATCTCGGAATGGCTATGGAAATGCCATAATAGGTAGGTATGGTGGCTGTTTTGAGGAAAGTCTATGGTGGCTGTATGATACCGGCGAAAGGTGCGCGGTATTAGGGAGGCTAGCAAAGGTGGAAGGGTGAGAGTGCGTATAATCCATGGACTCAACATTAGTCATAAAGAACTCATATACTTATTGCAAAAATCTACAAGTTATCAAAGCAAAGTATTACGCGCATGCTCCTCGGGGGATAGATTGGTAGGAAAAGACCATCGCTCGTCCCCGACCGCCACTCATAAGGAAGGCAATCAAAAAATAAATCATGCTCCGACTTCATCACATAACGGTTCACCATACGTGCATGCTACGGGAATCACAAACTTCAACACAAGTATTTCTCAAATTCACAACTACTCAACTAGCATGACTTTGCTATCACCATCTCTATATCTGAAAACAATTATCAAGTATCAAACTTGTCATAGTATTCAACACACTCATAAGAAAGTTTTATTATTAATCTTGTATACCAAGCATATTAGGATTTTAAGCAAATTACCATGCTATGTAAGACTCTCAAAATAATCTAAGTGAAGCATGAGAGATCAATAGTTTCTATAAAACAAATCCACCACCGACACAGCTCCCCGCATTTCCTTGCTATTCTTATAGGATTCAAGTGGGAAGGCCACTACAAATCCTATTCCCATGTTTACAAAATCCTACGAATCAAAGAGGCCCGAAGAGTTCAAAGTGTCCATACCAACCGACCGTATAGACCTCTACACTACAAATGTCCCTACTCATCTTCACCACAAGGAACATACTGTACTACTATCATACTCCCTCCGTTCCAAAATATGAGTCTTGGTAGAGATTTCCACTATGGATCACATACAAATGTATCCAGATACATTTTAGAGTGTAGATTCACTCATTTTGCACCATATGTAGTCCATGGTGGAATCTATACAAAGACTTATATTTAGGAATGGAGAGAGTACTTATTAAGGAAGAACGGAAGAGGAACATGCTAAAGAAAAGCAAGCGGATTTTGGATAATAAAATGTTCGTTGCGCAGTGCCCACACAAGATGAACCAGAGCACATTAAGAAAGCAACTCCATGCTGTCTCTCTATATGTGGTGCACGTGTTTTTTCGAAAGTAAAGCATGAACATTAGCTGACCAATTAAATGCTATTTGTTTTAGTAATATCAGCATCATATTAGATTCGTACTTGAGCAACAAGTTTGGAATTATGAGTGGCACGTTGTTTAGCTTGATGGATTCAGGAGCAGTGCTAAGCTGGTATGATGATGGTACTGAATATAAAGGCATGTCTGCATGCAAGTCGTGTGACTTTTGGCATTTGGGTCAGTCGACCATTTCAGGCGGTTGGATGAAGATCCTACGTCTCCTAACCCTTCTTCTTCCTCGTCTCTGATTCTTCCCATACAGAACACCGCACGGGCTACCAGCCGGACCACCGCCCCCACCGCCTGTTTTCCTCCGCCACCCCCACCCGCGTCGAGTTTTCTTCGTTCGGCGAGGCCCCACCACCGCCCCCCACAACCAAAGTCCCCACCCGAGCCCCTTCATTCGCACCGGCGAACTCCAACGAGCTCTGAAAAATCGACTGACCCAATTTTGAAATTTAGTCTACTATGATTTAACTAGTGTGGAATATAAAAGGGGAAAACCATAAGCATTGGGAGTATAGTGTTGAGCGTGCCATGGCGGATCTGAAGGTGAAAACCGGACAAAGGCAACTTCACAACCAATGTTTGCTTTCAACTAGCAAGTAAGCGATGGACAAGAAATCAGAGTAAAGCAGTGGCGACCTATTTTCTTGCTGCGATAAATAAGTTGAGCAGATACGAAAGAGTATCGCCTCTAGTGCGGCGCCGTGTATGCATCTGCTGAGAATTTGACGGTGCTATGGTAGCGATGGTTGTCGGCGGCGTGGAAGCAGATCTAGGAGGGTAGACGGTGGCGGCGAGGCGCGGTGGACGAGACGGTCGTAGGAGCAGCGCCGGCAAGGTGGAAGACGATGGGGATGAAGTGAGAGGACGGGATACAAGGATCCCGGTCCGAAGCCGTGGATGAGAGAGGTCAATCTCTTGTAATGGATGGCAACGTCGGGGTATCAGTTCCGGCATGGTGGAGGAGGACGATGGTGGATGGGGTGGCGGACGGAGGAGGCTGGGGTGGAGAGGGTGTTTTGGCGCCCACGGAGTACGAATGGGGAAATGGAGGTGGAGAGGAAGGGGGGACCATGTCTTCAGGGCGCGCTTGTCTCAAATGCGAGGAAATTTACAAACTTAGCCCCCGTTTCAAATTTCCTACATCACAACAATATTAGTCGGTTGGGGATAGGACGGTAATCTCGCATACACCGAATATTTGCCGACGAGTGTTTTTTTTTGGCGCCCACCGTGTATGAATTGGGGAGGGAGTCGATTTCGGCCGAGGACACACTGTGTTTTGGCACCCACCGTGTATGAATCCGGGTGAGAGGCGGTTATGTCACATTTGAGTGAAATTACAAACCTACCCCTATTGAAACCTATAGAAATCGAGTAGATAGGCTTTGCAAGGCAGGGATAGGCAGTAGTAATTTCCATCTCGCAAATTTTGGTTTCGGGCGGTTACTGCGACTTTCCCCGCTTCGTTCAAATTTTGCAGAGTGCACATTTACCATGCCAACTCAATTCGAATCCCGTTTGTATTCTATTTTTTTCGGGCGGGATCCATTTTCGATTGGAATAAATTCTAAATACATCATTTTTATATATACTTTCAAAAGCACAACAAATAATTCTGCTCCTTTATATGTATAATATGATTTACAAATACAATGATCTCAAAATCATAAGGTTGAATTCAAAAAATTAAACCAAACTATGTTCTACTAAAATGTATGGATAAGTAACATCTACATATTAAATAACATAGATGCATGTGAATTCATATGAGTATGCATGTTTGATAGATCAATTTTGGTTCGAGTATGCATTACATGTATCATCATCTTGAATTGAAATATTTGAATCCCTTTTATGTTCAGTCCTTTCACGCCCATCTCTCTCGCATGCATGCTCCTTCATGTAGCTATCACTCTCTTTTCTCCAGCTCACCCGCACGCTCACTTCATGTTTCTCCTATCCTCGCAAACATGGTCTCTCGACATCTCCCTTGAGAAGTGTCACACTCTCCCTATCATTATACATTACACGGTTTTCATTATATCTCACGCCTCTACCATTCTCTCGTATCACTAGGTACCTAAGCTTTCTTTTTCACCACCACACACACAGTCTCCACTCGTCTTTCACTTTGTCTTTCTCTCTATGGGATTCTCTCACACACCCTATATGTCTCTAGATATGAATCATACCACTAAAATTACTCTCTCTCTCTCTCTCTCCTGTAGACACAACATTTGTGGTGGTCTCCTTTTCGTCTCCATCCCAGACTGACATTATTCATTTGTTAACCGATCAGACAAACTCCACCCCCTCTCTCTCTCTCACACACACAACTCCTGCTTCCACTCCCCTTCCCGACTACCGTCTCTCTCTCACACACAAAACTCTCGCTTTCGCACCCTGACTCGTATTTCTCTCACAAACATTTATCAACTAGCCTCTAGATAGGTTTATACACCCGCACACTCATGCTTCCACTATCGCATACATGTCTCTCTCCTGCTCCTTGTATCTATGTAGATTTTTCTTCCCTTCTTGAGACACGCCCTCTCGATCGTGCACACACGCACTATCGCCTCATTTTAAGCCGATACCTCTCGCACACACACTCTTTATGTCTTTGTCACACAAGCACTCCGTCCTCCTCCTCTCTCCCTCTCTCTCACACACATGGGCTTTTTGTAGCAACTAGCAAGATGCCCATGTGTTGCACGGAACATGAAGATGCATTTGTATGAGTAGTTTATCTTGTGGGAGAGAAGGATGAACAAGGGAAGGCCTTATTTGCAAGTGTGGAGAGGGGTGTGGGTATCTTTTTGCAAAATTGCCATAGTTTCCTTCCTATCCATCAGATATAGATCGGACGGCATATATTGTAGGATGGCAGGCACACGATCATCACCGACTATGCTTTTTATAAGAGTAGGGACAAAAACAGAGTTGGTGATGATGGTGGGCCTGCCATCCTGCAATATAGGCCGACCGATTTATATCTGACGGATAGGAACGAAACTATGGGAATTTACCCGCACTCCTCTCCACATTTGCAGATAAGGCCTTCCCTCGTTCATCCTTTTCTCCCACAAGATCTTGATGTTCCGTGCAATGCACGGGCATCTTGCTAGTAAGAGTAGAAATTGGACATATACCACTTCTCGAATCTTGAAACCAACAACATTCCTCCCTTATCTCATCAAAACCGCCAAAGGAATATATTTTTGAGTGAAACATAACATTTTTCAGTGATATACGTATTTCAAAACTAGACTTTTTTCTATCAAATCGGTGAATATGTATTAATATACTCTGATCGTGTGGCAACGCATTGGCACATTTCTAGTAGTTATTATAATTTTTTGGACACCAGACAAACGGTGGAGTACATATACGAAGAGAAGAGGCGCACACACGCAGTCAGTCTCTCGCTGTCTCGCACACATGAGTGTTACGTAAAGGCAACGTTAACAAATAAACCCTGAAACCCTAGGTGCACGATTGCTGCATTCGCGGGTACCGGGTACGTGGTGGAGCACACCTTTGTAGGAATAGTTAGCTCGCGTGATAATTTGATCCATAGGAGTTGATGGTCGGGACCAAAGGTGAACGACTTGGAGGCGGTGGCTCGCCAGTTGCCACAGATCGAGTAGCCACGTTTAAAATATCATTTTTTTAGCAGGGTTAAGAGTTCCGATTTTCAATGGTGCGTTATAAGTACTAAGTAGTTTTTAGAACGATTGGTATGGAGCGAAAATGGAATTCATAGTACTACGTACCTCCTTGGTGTATGGTTGTATGGGTTTATGTTGCGAGATGTTGCACCTAGTAGTTCTAGGGCAAACACTATGGTTTAGATTTAGATGTTGGTTTTTAGTAATGAAAATCGGAAGGGGGAAACCCTTCTTTGATTAAAAAAAATACTACTACCTCCTTTCTGGTTTACTAGTCCCCATCGTATTTTGGGTCAAAGCTTGTCCACAAATTTTACTTGTAAAATGTGAATGGAAAACACGATTTTGTTATACGCAAACAACAAAGGACTGGAGGGAGTGATTGCTCTAACACGGACACGATCTCTCATAGCACAGGCATTGAACCGGCGCGCCAACCATGAGGATCCCACTCGCTGCAGGCCCGGCTGAACACGCCTCCTCGCCGCATGCAACCGGCTTCAGACTGCCCGCCTGCCTTCATTGAATCTGTGTGTGTGCCAGCAACACGTCCTTCCGTGAGCCGGCCGGCATTTTTGAACACAAAAAAGACCAAAATATAATTAATTACGCATGGTCTTGACTCGTTGTGCTCGCACTGGTAGCAGGAACTAGAGGTTTTTCTTTATTCATAACTCTCCTCAATTTTTTTGGCTTTGAAGTGAATCATGGTTGTGGACATTATGTATGAATGTGGAGATATCTGTGAACATGAGTTTGATGTGGAAGTTGAACTTGGAATGTCGGGTTTGCGTGTGAACTATACCATGTCCAATGCTTCGTCTGTTATTGTTTGGAAAGTAATTGCTGTTATTACATGACCTGAAAAAAAATTGTGCCACATCAGTAGATGCACATACATCACAACAGGCATGCTGACTGGATAAATATTTGAACCTAGCTACTATGATGGAAATTTTGTATTGAGAACAGTTTTAGATAGCAGGAGATGCCTAGCCTGCTCTGCCTCTGCTAGCTTATTTCAGGCTTCTTCCATCTCTTCTTTGGCATGGGTGAAGAGAGCATCTGGTTGCTCTTTTCGCTTCTTCAGGAACTCAGCTACATTCTCAAGGGCTACTGCACACTTTCTTTCAGCCTTTACTAGAGCCACGAGGACACGAACAGCTGACAACTCCACCTGGCTTGTGTGTAATCCTGCATCATCTGGGAATTTGCACCTTGTGTCTAATCTAGCATCATTAGGGAACTGGCACCTTGTGTATAATCCAGTCTCATTCTGGAAACATGATCTCGAGGTTGACCATACTTCCCTCCTCGCAGGAACTGCATCCTGACATGAATTTACTTCTTTTTAGATCAATACTGAGAGCAACCCAGATCCATTTAGTAGAAGACAGATAAACAGAACTGGGAGAAGTGAATTCAAAAGGAAAAAAAAATACAAAAACAGACTACAAGGTGAGAACACCCACTTCCTACATCAAGCTAAAAATGAAAGCATTAGGATGATGAAGACTATTCTTACGAAACATCGAAGAACATGAGGCTTAAGAGAAACAGAAACTACAACATATACACATCGAAGAACACGAGGCTAAACAAAAGTAATTGAAAGGGTGTTACTTACCAACGATCGTTTTACAGGTTCGGTGCAGCTCCTCTTTAACTTGCCACGCTCCTTGAAGATGTCCCCAATATCCCGTGTTTGGTCTTCCTTGCTCCTCTGCATGTTCGCACTCGTGGTTTTAAAATCTCAACATGGCAAGAAAAATGGAGGCTATAACCAATTACTTTTACAGTAACAATATCACCCAGGAAATTTGAAGGGTAGGTATGAACAAAATTGGAACTGCACATGTACTGCTAGGTGATTCAATACACACATTACCAATCGAGGAGGAGAACGATGGTCGCGGCGGCCTCTATGAGTCATGGTCGGCAACGGGAGTCAGTTCATTGTCCATGATGGTGGTGCTTCTGCACTTGGCATCGTCTTCCGGGAAACAGATCCGAGACTGCGGAAGACGGTGCCGGGGAAGAGGCTCCGTGTACGACGACGACGGTGGACCGGCTCGAGTGCGGCGTATGAGGTCGTCAATGAGGCAGATGCGCTGCGGTGGACGAGTACGCCGATGTAGAAGGGGAGGAGCACGAAGGCTGCGGTGCCATGGAGAAGTCTATTTTGTGGTGGGGATAGAAAATGGGGAGTATTCAGGTGTACTACTCTGGGTGCCGGGGTGGGGTTGGTTGGGTAGGGTGAACCTGAAGTTACGAAAACAGCCCCCTACCATCCGTCATCCGTAGGCCTGTTCCGAAGGCTATGATGGCAACTTCCCACTACTCGAATAAGGGTCACGGGAGATTTTCCCGCCGACCTCAAAATTTTGTGACACCGAACTCCCCGTGTGGCATGTTGGGTGATTCGGCTAAGCAACTAGCGAGTAGTACTAGTAAACTCTGCATATTAGGTTTGACTGAAGTCAAACTTCCTAAAGTTTGACCAAGTTTATAGAAAAATATAAACATTTACCATAACATATATGTATGATGTGAAAGTACATTCAATAATGAATCTAATGGTATTCATTTGTTATTGTATATGTTAATATTTTTTGTTATAAACTTTCTGAGAGTTTACAAAACTTGACTTTGACCAATGCTAATATGCGAACTTAAATAAAAACGGAGGGTGTACACATTTCTTTTCTTAGTATGTAGTGAATTAATCATTTGTTGAAATTGTGAAATAAATATATTAGGCTACTGACTTCGAATGTAATGGTCTATACAATTCAATAGTTACAATCATTGTCAAATTCCAAGATGTATACGAGGTCTATAATACTTCACAACATGCTCAAACTCGCATAATCCCAGTCAAATGACAATAAAAATGCATTTCATAGTTATTACTTTGTAGGATGCAACAAAACCAACAATAACTCTACATCAGCCATTATAAAAGCAACATTTTGAACATATCCCAATGTGTGAATGAAATGTGCAGAGAGATCTTGCGAAGATGGAGCAGATAGGGCAGGAAAGACTGTATGTATGTGGACGAGAGAGTAGGAGACAAACCTAACGAAATAGAGAGAGGGAGATAGAGAGAGGAAGAGAGATGAAGAAGTTAGGTCTGTGAGAAAGATGGAGACATGTAATATATGTGACATGCGTGTGCATCCGGATTCTGTACACGTGGAAGGAGAAGAGACAACAAGTTTGATGAGAGAGCTGGAAAAACATGGACAAGAGGGGAAGGATCTCGTGGGTTGATGGATTGATAAATTTGTGCGGGGGAGAGAGGGATTGGTAATTTTGTGCGAGAGAGAGGGTGGGGGGAGGAGTCAGTTAGCCGTCGTCACATCATCCTGCTTCCAAATGTCCCCGCATTCTCTAGCGCAGTGTGGTCGCCGTCTTCGATCTCCTCGATGCCCTCTTTGAAGATTGAGGTGTTGTGCATGCTGGAGTGTAGAGAAGCAAAAGCGAGAGTGGTCGCCATGTAACCTTGGATGGGGATGAATTGTGTGCTCGGGGGAGGGGGTGTGTGTGTGTTATGTGTTGTGTGTGTGTGTGCCATATATTGAGAGAAAACAAACCTAAGGAGAGAAATGTGTGTGTGTGATGGAAAGCTACATGCTAAATAGGGTATTCACGAAGAGATTGTGTGTAACGCCCTCAATGCGGCTATATCTCCCACGTGTCGAAGCACGACTTAGAGGCATAACCGCATTGAAAGCAATGTCGCAAGTGAGGTAATCTTCGCACAACCCATGTAATACATAAGGGAAAGAGATACATAGCTGGCTTACAATCTCCACTTCACACAAATACATGAATAAAGCATTACATCATCCAAATACAATCAGGGCCCGACTACGGAACCAAAATAAAAGAAGAACCCCAAATGCGACAAAGGTCCCCGATCGACCCCAACTGGGCTCCACTACTGACCAACTAGAACGAAACAACACAAAGGACAAGATCTTCATTGAGCTCCTCCTGAGCTTGGTTGCGTCATCTGCACAGACTCATCGGCACCTGCAAGCTGGTTTTTGAAGTATCTATGAGCCACGGGGACTCAGCAATCTCGCACCCTCGCGATCAAGACTATTTAAGCTTATGGGTAAGGTAAAGGTATGAGGTGGAGCTGCAACAAGCGACTAGCATATATGGTGGCTAAACATACGCAAAAGAGAGCGAGAAGAGAAGGCAAAGCACGATCGAACAACTATGATCAAGAAGTGATCCTAGAACAACCTACGTCAAGCATAACTCCAACACCGTGTTCACTTCCCGGACACCGCTGGAAAGAGACCATCACGGTTACACACGCAGTTGACTCATTTTAATTAAGTTAAGGTTCAAGTTATCTACAACCGGACATTAACAAATTCCCATCTGCCCATAACCGCGGGCACGACTTTTGAAAGTTCAAATCCCTGCAGGGGTGTCCCAACTTAGCCCATGACAAGCTCTCACGGTCAACGAAGGAATAGACCTCCTCCCGAGACATTCCGATCAGACTCGGTATCCCGGTTCTACAAGACATCCTCGACAATGGTAAAACAAGTCCAGCAAGACCACCCGATGCGCCGACATCCCGATAGGAGCTGCACATATCTCGTTCTCAGGGCACACCAGATAAGCTAAGCGTACGGGAGCCAACGTAACCCAAGTTGCCAAGGGCCGACCCCGCATGGTGCTCTAGGTTGGACCAACACTTAGACAAGCACTGGCCTGGGGGGGGGGTTAAAATAAAGATGACCCTCGGAATGCGCGACTCCCAAGGGAAAAAGGCTAGGTGGCAAATGGTAAAACCAAGGTTGGGCCTTGCTGGAGGAGTTTTATTCAAAGCGAACTGTCAAGGGGTTCCCATTATAACCCAACCGCGTAAGGAACACAAAATCCGGCAACATAACACCGATATGACGGAAACTAGGGCGGCAAGAGTGGAACAAAACACCAGGCATAAGGCCGAGACTTCCACCCTTTACCAAGTATATAGATGCATTAATTAAATAAGATATATAGTGATATCCCAACAAGTAAACATGTTCCAACAAGGAACAACATCTCCATGTTCCAACGAGGAACAAACTTCAATCTTCACCTGCAACTAACAACGCTATAAGAGGGGCTGAGCAAAGCGGTAACATAGCCAATCAACGGTTTGCTACGATAAGGTGGGTTAGAGGCTTGGTTCAACACTATGGGAGGCATGATAAGCAAGTGGTAGGTATCGCAGCATAGGCATAGCAAAAGAGCGAGCAACTAAGCAAGCAAAGATAGAAGTGATTTCGAGGGTATGATCATCTTGCCTGAAATCCCGCAAGGAAGAAGAACGAGGCCATGAAGAAGACAAACGGAAGTAGTCGAACAGATCCTCACAACGCGACGTTATTGGAACCAACCCGAAGAAGCAAACACCGGAAAAGAAGCACACCACATAGTAAACAACCAACACACGAACATGGTATAATATGCGGGATGCGGTATGCGATGCATATGCATGATTTGCAAGGAAATGAATGAACCTGGCCTCAACTTGGAAATCCAAGTGTGCCACTGGAAAGATGAGATGAAATCTCTTGAAAACGATATAAACATCACCGGAATCGGAGTTACGGTTTGAAAATGGCAAGCAATTCAAATATGACACCAGTCTGCGATTTACAGCAAGTAGCCAACTAAATGCAACAAGATGAACATGCTACAACACTCAAACATGGCAACAAAATACATGGCAGGGATCCATTCATGATGCTTAACAAAAGTCTAGCACTGAGCTATGGCCAATTCATCCATTAACAGGTTCAAACAAGCATGGCAAAAATGCATATGATAAACAGATTTTAGACTTTGTGAAATTAACACAAGCCTGGAATTTCAGATCAGATAGCACACTTCGGAGCATGAAAACTATATGCTACAGGACCTGAACATGGCAAAGTAAAGCATGGCATGGAGCTACTCAAAGAGCTTAACAAAAGTCCCTTAGTGACCTTGAGCCAAAAGGGATCAGAAAATACATTTGCAAGCATGTGAACATGGCAAATACATAATCAGATCACAGACTTAGTGAAAACTGGAGCATGCTGAAACAGATATCAAGTAGGCATGTTTACGAGCTCGATGCACTCACTACAGAGCAAGTCATGACAATCTAAGCATACACCCGTCAAGAACACACAAAATGCAAGCTAGACATGGCAAGAACAATAGCATAGCATGCACGGATCAACTACAACATCATCGGCAAAATCGCTAACAAGTATACAATCTTCCCAGATTCACGAAATAGCAAAAGTAGAGATCGATTGACTCAAGCTAGGGTGCTCCATAATTGCAAACAAAGACATGGAGACAATCTTCCCAGATTCACGAAATAGCAAAAGTAGAGCTCGATTGACTCAAGCTAGGGTGCTCCATAATTGCAAACAAATACATGGAGGGATAGAGCACTGCAAGATTAACAAAACATCCTTACTGATCATCCTCAAAAGAGGCACGGATCGCTAGGAAACAACATGAACATATGGCCATATGAGATAAACAGCTCAAGGACTTAGTGGAATGCTAAGTCCCTGAAATCAGCATTAACAAATGCCTCACTTTACAAGCTTGTGCTAGTCACCACACACATCACAAAAATCCATGGGTTGCACCTCTGGAAAGATGGCAAAACCCTTAACAAAACATATGTAGAACTCATGGGCATATCATGCACACAATAATCATGGCAAAAATGACAAATATCTAAATGGAGCAGCAGATCCGACAATTAACTCAAAAAGCACTCTTCTAACAGCATTTCGGGCATCAAGATGAACTCAAAAGAAAATGGTGCAATGAGATGAAATGCTGTACTCTCCGAGATGAACATTTTGATATGCTACACGCGCAAAACGGAGTTACGGGTGCAAAGTTACGATGCGATGAAGATGGGCACATGGATCTGAAATCTCAGGACTTGGCCGTTTCCAGAAAAAAAACACATGAGCGCAAGATACTAAATGATGCACATGGCACTGGATAGAGTCAAAGCTCACCATGGGTTTGGCCCAAAACGGTGGTGGATCGGGCCGGCGAAGATCTGGGCCAGGAGCAGCAGGCCCGGCCCACGAGGCGTCGTGCTGGAGGAGGCCCACGCGGTTGGTCGTCCTCCTCCCGATCCCGCCTGGATCGGGGAGACCGGAGAAGCGGCGGAGCCCGTACGACGGCGGGGCAGCGGCCTAAGCGGGCAAGGAAGGGCGGAGGAAGCCGGGGAAGTCCGGGAACGAGCGGATCCGAGCACGGGGACCCCGGATCTGGCCGCGGTGGTCGACGGCAACGCTCCTGGAGGAGGGATCCGGTGCGGTGGAGCTCGGGGTCTCCCATGGCGGCGCACCTCGACGAGGTCCGGCGTGGAGCAAGTCGGGGCAGCGGGGAGCCGGCGCGGGAGGCGCGGTGCGGCGGCGCTCTGCAGCGCGGGAGGTGAGGCGCGCGGGTGGAGGCGGCCGGTGGATTTGGGCCCGCGCGGGCCCGCGATGGGCTCCGCGGGCCGCGGCGGCGGCGGGACGGCGGTGCACACGTGGCGTGCGGCGGTTGAGCGCGCGGCGGCGGGGGGACATGTCCGGCCCGGTCGGACATGTCCGGCCCGGTCGGACACGTCCGGCGGCTGGAGGAGGGAGATGGCTAGGGTTTCAACCGCGAAAATGACAGGGAAGGCACCTATATATAGGTAGAGGGAGCTAGGAGAGTCCAAATGAGGTGCGTTTTCGGCCACGCGATCGTGATCGAACGCTCTAGATGATGGAGAGGGTTTAGGTGGGTTTTGGGCCAAAATGGAGGGGTGTTGGGCTGCAACACACACGAGGCCTTTTCGGTCCCTCGGGTAACCGTTGGAGTATCAAACGAAGTCCAAATGGTACGAAACTTGACAGGCGGTCTACCGGTAGTAAACCAAGGCCGCATGACAAGTCTCGGTCCAATCCGGAAATGTTTAATCTCCACACACGAGAAGAAGGTAGAAATGACCACCGGAGGAGAATGGAGCGCCGGATTGCAAAACGGACAACGGGAAAAATGCTCGGATGCATGAGACGAACACGTATGCAAATGAAATGCACATGATGACATGATATGCAATGCATGACATGCAAGCAATGACAAGGCAACAACAGCGAATAAGCGGAGGACACCTGGCACATCGGTCTCGGGGCGTTACAACACTCCACCACTACGAGAGGATCTCGTCTCGAGATCTAGAATGGCACCGGAGGGAAAACGGAAGAGAAAGAGAAGAGGTAAAACTAAGTTGCTTCTTTGACAAACGAGTGAAACCAAAGAACATTGCAAAGGTTACACAAATTCGAGAAAAGAATACAACGAAGGTGAACAAGGTCGAAAACACCCCGTTAGAAAAGAGGGACAAAGAACATTGCAAAAACCTTGAGGTTGAAGGGCAAGATATATATTGAAAACACTCCGGTTAAAGAAGGGAATCAAGGAATACCAAATTCGGGCAGCACTCCGGTTGAAAAGAAAGAAATTGAATAAGAACATGGTAAGATGAGAAGATACTTGATGACATTACAAAACACTGCCTCCGGAATGAAGGGAAACAATATCTTGAGAGAGCACGGTTACAACAAATGCTAGAATGGAGTTGTTGAAAACCAACAACGAAAAGAATAAGTTTGATATGGTCTTATGGAGTACATCTCAAATTATGAGGTGACAACCTACCACTCACGGGAAAAGAATTGGATGGATATGAGCAAAATGACGAGAAAGTATATCGCACCGGAAAGGATGAAGAAAAACTTGGGTCCTTTATAAGCACCATGGATAACAACAATCCCTAGGGAAAACTTTAGGTGAAAAAATAACCCAAAGTAACTCCAAAGAAGAGGTTGATGGATTTAAAATACCTCATTCTTAATAACATGTGAATCATGAAACATGAACTCAAATTATCAAGAATGACATAATACCACCTCCAAAGATATGGAAGAAAGAATTGCACTACGGATAGCAAGATGAAGAAAGCTTGAGCTCCTTTGAAAAGAATCTCGATGAACACTTCGAGAAAGAATTAAATCCTCGATGAACCATCATGTAGAACCTTCATGACAAACTCCGGTAACAAAAGAATGATCAAACGGAAAGGAAGATGAGAAGAGTAAGGTTGAAGCCTTCCAATGATTAGATGAAGCTTAGCAACAAGATCAAGAGAAAACTTGGCACTTCGGTAAAGAAAGATGAACAAATGGAAACAAGAATTTGATGAGCCTCCAGAATAAGGAATTGAATTTAGTCGATGAAAGAAGAATAAGAATTACATTACGCTTATCCTTCACCAATTAAATTGATGACAATCAAGGATTTGACACACTACTTATTCTCGTAGAAAAGATTAAGAGAGATATCGATAACTTGATAAGGACTTGATGGAACCGCCGGTGGGATTTGGAACAACGAATTAATTGATATGATAAACAAGGAAGAGAAATCTTGAACGAACCACCATAAGAATTGGAAATGAACAAAGTAAGATAAAGAAACACCGGGAATAATTATAAGAAGAACGAAGATACTTGAGAGGATTTAGATGTAAGTGAAATGAATGGATCACGGACCGATTAGAGATCACTTGAACGATGCACCGGTAAGATTGAGGAATGATAACTGAGAATGAATAAACCTGAATTGATGGACTCCGGATAACAAACTGAGAAGACTCTTGAATTGCTCCGGATAGGTGAAAAGAATTTACACAATCAAAACAATTAAGAGAGGATGGCCTCGAATTAGAACCACAAATCTTTGAGAGAACGGATAAGATATGGAGGTAAAATTCTTATTCGGTCTTCAAACGCAGAGAATGACGATGAGGAACACCACCATGAATTGTTTAGACACTCCGGAAGAATCAAAACAAAGAGGTTGAGCCAATGATGAAAAGAATTTGGAAGATCTAGGAGAAAGGCATTTGACTGATGATAACTCATTCATACGTCAAACTTGGAAAAGAATTTGAGAGTAACACCGGGAAAATAAGAAGAGTCAGGTAAGATCCTGGGAAAAGACCTGTGGGTTAGGGCCCACTCAAAAGAAACACCGTTGAGCGATTACTTGAAAAGAGATATTGCACCGGTTGAATTAAATGGCTTGTATAAGATAACAACCTCGAACTAGGTTGAACGGATCTTGAATGAAAAAAAAACGAGCCTTTTGAGATATCTTGAGCACTCAGAGACAATAGAATAGCGAGAGGTGAACGATTAAGAATTGCACCGGCATGAGAAAACATTGAAATACGGAAAAGAATATGATCAACACCGAAAGCTTGAATTGGTTCCACCGGAGAAGAAAAAGAATGAATAATGGTGAACTAGAAACTTCGTTAAAATCTTCATGAGCATCACCGGGTAAGAACATGAAGGAAGAAGAATGGAGAGACTTCCATAATAAAATGGATACTTGATAAAGAAATCCGAGTTCTTGAAGAAAAAGGGTGGGTGGGTGGGAAAACAAAGACAACTTGGGAAGGAAGAAAACGACACCGTTGAGGAAGCTGAGATTGGATCTTGCGGATGTTGAAATGTTCGGATCCACTTGAAGAGAAACACACCGGTGAAAAGGATTGACATGACAGACTCGATGATCGAGAAGGATTAATGATTCACATCGGAGTATGAGAACACCATTTGGGGAAGGTATGGAATCAACACTTGACATTGAAGCAACTCGAATACCACAACTCAAGACAAAACAAAGGATTGGCTTGCAGAATAAGCCAGAACAAACATATGATAGAGATTTCGTCCGAAGTTTTCGTGGTGGGGCCTACACGGGCTCGATCGTATAGCACCATCATGTACAAGGCAATGCACATGACATACGAAGCGTCCCCGAGTCGGCATAGCCAAGGACTCATTAAGACAAAACGAGACTACTGTAAAACCGACCGTGAATAGGCGGACCACTAGACGTCGAACCCCAATTTCATATCATACATCTGTCGGAAAGCTATCATAAGAGCTACTTGAATTCCCACCTATGAAACTCCTGAACCTTTCTGGTTATGCAATCAGGTGTTGGGGATACAGGGGAAGCATAATATCTCACCCAAAACTAGCAAATCCTACATCCAGCTGTATCCATCCTTCAACACATAACCAAGAAACCCTCGGAAATCATCTACCTCAACCTTCGAAAAGCATCCGTTATACGAGTTATGGCAATACTCCCGAACTCCTGCCCCAGTACTGGGTGGCGTCGAGGTTATCTCACCAACGAACTGCATAAAAGAGATTTTCGATGTCGGCGTACTAAACTCAGGTATTCCAGAACTGCAACGATAAAATTATGACGACAACACCTCAGAGCTCAACTCCCCAGGACACTTCCCAAAACCCCTGACAGGAGGCACCAAGACAATGTTTTCGTCACAAAACCATCGGAACGATTCCAAGATTCCCGCGTGATCCTAATTTTTTTTAGTGAAATTTGAGAAGAGAAGAGTCAAAACACTACGTCAGGATGCCTTACCAGAGCGATGAAGGGACTGGGGAGTAAAAATAATTCCTAAACTCTCCGATATATAATTCCTAAATGACTCAAAACATTTTTCTAGACACAACTCGGCTGCTAAAACGATCAAGCAATGGGGCTCCTAAGGTCGGGGAAGGCTCTGATTACCAACGTGTAGCGCCCTCGATGCGGTTATATCTCCCACGTGTCGAAGCACGACTTAGAGGCATAACCGCATTGAAAGCAATGTCGCAAGTGAGGTAATATTCACACAACCCATGTAATACATAAGGGAAAGAGATACATAGCTGGCTTACAATCGCCACTTCACACAAATACATGAATAAAGCATTACATCATCCAAATATAATTAGGGCCCGACTACGGAACCAAAATAAAAGAAGAACCCCAAATGCGACAAAGGTCCCCGATCGACCCCAACTGGGCTCCACTACTGACCAACTTGAACGAAACAACACAAAGGACAAGATCTTCATCGAGCTCCTTCTGAGCTTGGTTGCGTCATCTGCACGGACTCATCGGCACCTACAAGCTGGTTATTGAAGTATCTGGGAGCCACGGGGACTCAGCAATCTTGCACCCTCGCGATCAAGACTATTTAAGCTTATGGGTAAGGTAAAGGTATGAGGTGGAGCTGCAACAAGCGACTAGCATATATGGCGGCTAAACATACGCAAAAGAGAGCGAGAAGAGAAGGCAAAGCACGATCGAACAACTATGATCAAGAAGTGATCCTAGAACAACCTACGTCAAGCATAACTCCAACACCGTGTTCACTTCCCGGACACCGCCGGAAAGAGACCATCATGGTTACACACGCAGTTGACTCATTTTAATTAAGTTAAGGTTCAAGTTATCTACAACCGGACATTAACAAATTCCCATCTGCCCATAACCGCGGGCACGGCTTTTGAAAGTTCAAATCCCTGCAGGGGTGTCCCAACTTAGCCCATGACAAGCTCTCACGGTCAACGAAGGAATAGACCTCCTCCCAAGACATTCCGATCAGACTCGGTATCCCGGTTCTACAAGACATCCTCGACAATGGTAAAATAAGTCCAGCAAGACCACCCGATGCGCCGACATCCCGATAGGAGCTGCACATATCTCGTTCTCAGGGCACACCGGATAAGCTAAGCGTACGGGAGCCAACGTAACCCAAGTTGCCAAGGGACGGCCCCGCACAGTGCTCTGGGTTGGACCAACACTTAGACAAGCACTGGCCTGGGGGGGTGTTAAAATAAAGATGACCCTCAGGATGTGCGACTCCCAAGGGAAAAAGGCTAGGTGGCAAATGGTAAAACCAAGGTTGGGCCTTGCTGGAGGAGTTTTATTCAAAGCGAACTGTCAAGGGGTTCCCATTATAACCCAACCGTGTAAGGAACGCAAAATCCGGGAACATAACACCGATATGGCGAAAACTAGGGCGGCAAGAGTGGAACAAAACACCAGGCATAAGGCCGAGCCTTCCACCCTTTACCAAGTATATAGATGCATTAATTAAATAAGATATATAATGATATCCCAACAAGTAAACATGTTCCAACAAGGAACAACATCTCCATGTTCCAACGAGGAACAAACTTCAATCTTCACCTACAACTAACAACGCTATAAGAGGGGCTGAGCAAAGCGGTAACATAGCCAATCAACGGTTTGCTAGGACAAGGTGGGTTAGAGGCTTGGTTTAACAATACGGGAGTCATGATAAGCAAGTGGTAGGTATCGCAGCATAGGCATAGCAAAAGAGCGAGCAACTAAGCAAGCAAAGATAGAAGTGATTTTGAGGGTATGATTATCTTGCCTGAAATCCCGCAAGGAAGAAGAACGAGTCCATGAAGAAGACAAACGGAAGTAGTCGAACGGATCATCACAAACGTGACGTTATCGGAACCAACCCAAAGAAGCAAACACCGGAAAAGAAGCACACAACATAGTAAACAACCAACACATGAACATGGTATGATATGCGGGATGCGGTATGCGATGCATATGCATGATTTGCCAGGAAATGAATGAACCTAGCCTCAACTTCGAAATCCAAGTGTGCCACTTGAAAGATGAGATGAAATCGCTTGAAAACGATATAAAGATCACCGGAATCGGAGTTACGGTTTGGAAATGGCAAGCAATTCAAATATGACACCGGTCTGCGATTTACAGCAAGTAGCCAACTAAATGCAACAAGATGAACATGCTATAGCACTCAAACATGGAAACAAAATACATGGCAGGGATCCATTCATGATGCTTAACAAAAGTCTAGCACTGAGCTACGGCCAATTCATCCATTAACAGGTTCAAACAAGCATGGCAAAAATGCATATGATAAACAGATTTCAGACTTTGTGAAATTAACACAAGCCTGGAATTTCAGATCAGATAGCACACTTCGGAGCATGAAAACTATATGCTACAGGACCTTAAGATGGCAAAGTAAAGCATGGCATGGAGCTACTCAAAGAGCTTAACAAAAGTCCCTTAGTGACCTTGAGCCAAAAGGGATCAGAAAATACATTTGCAAGCATGTGAACATGGCAAAAACATAATCAGATCACAGACTTAGTGAAAATTGGAGCATGCTGAAAACAGATATCAAGTAGGCATGTTTACGAGCTCGATGCACTCACTACAGAGCAAGTCATGACAATCTAAGCATACACCCATCAAGAACACACAAAATGCAAGCTAGACATGGCAAGAACAATAGCATAGCATGCACGGATCAACTACAACATCATCGGCAAAATCGCTAACAAGTAGACAATCTTCCCAGATTCACGAAATAGCAAAAGTAGAGCTCGATTGACTCAAGCTGGGGTGCTCCATAATTGCAAACAAAGACATGGAGACAATCTTCCCAGATCCACGAAATAGCAAAAGTAGAGCTCAATTGACTCAAGCTAGGGTGCTCCATAATTGCAAACAAAGACATGGAGGGATAGAGCACTACAAGATTAACAAAACATTCTTACTGATCATCCTCAAAAGAGGCACGGATCGCTAGGAAACAACATGAACATATGGCCATATGAGATAAACAGCTCAAGGACTTAGTGGAAATGCTAAGTCCCTGAAATCAGCATTAACAAATGCCTCACTTTGCAAGCTTGTGCTAGTCACCACACACATCACAAAAATACATGGGTTGCACATCTGGAAAGATGGCAAAACCCTTAACAAAACATATGTAGAACTCATGGGCATATCATGCACACAATAATCATGTCAAAAATGACAAATATCTAAATGGAGCAGCAGATCCGACAATTAACTCAAATAGCACTCTTCTAACAGCATTTCGGGCATCAAGATGAACTCAAAAGAAAATGATGCAATGAGATGAAATGATTTACTCTCTGATACGAACATTTTGATATGCTACACGCGCAAAACGGAGTTACGGGTGCAAAGTTACGATGCGATGAAAATGGGCACATGGATCTCAAATCTCAGGACTTAGCCGTTTCCAAAAAAAAACACATGAGCGCAAGATACTAAACGATGCACATGGCACTGGATAGAGTCAAAGCTCACCATGGGTTTGGCCCAAAACGGTGGTGGATCGGGCCGGCGAAGATCTGGGCCAGGAGCAGCAGGCCGGGCCCACGAGGCGTCGCGCTGGAGGAGGCCTACGCGGTTGGTCGTCCTCCTCCCGATCCCGCCTGGATCGGGGAGACCGGAGCAGCGGCGGCGCCCATACGACGGCGGGGCAGTGGCCTGAGCAGGCAAGGAAGGGCGGAGGAAGCCGGGAAAGTCCGGGAACGAGCTAATCTGGGCATGGGGACCCCGGATCTGGCCACGGTGGTCGACGACAACGCTCCTGGAGGAGGGATCCGGTGCGGTGGAGCTCGGGGTCTCCCATGGCGGCGCACCTCGACGAGGTCCGGTGGGGAGCAAGTTAGGGCAGCGGGGAGCCGGCGCGGGAGGCGCGGTGCGGCGGCGCTCTGCAGCGCGGGAGGCGAGGCGCGCGGGTGGCGGCGGCCGACGGATCTGGGCCCGCGCGGGCCCGCGGTGGGCTCCGTGGGCCGCGGCGGCGGTGGGACGGCGGCGCACACGTGGCGTGCGGCGGTTGGGCGCGCGGCGGTGAGCGGACATGTCCGGCCCGGTCGGACACGTTCGACGGCTGGAGGAGGGAGATGGCTAGGGTTTCAACCGCGAAAATGATGGGGAAGGCACCTATATATAGGTAGAGGGAGCTAGGAGAGTCCAAATGAGGTGCGGTTTTCCGCCACGCGATCGTGATCGAACGCTCTAGATGATGGAGAGGGTTTAGGTGGGTTTTGGGCCAAAATGGAGGGGTGTTGGGCTGCAACACACACGAGGCCTTTTCGGTCCCTCGGGTAACCGTTGGAGTATCAAACGAAGTCCAAATGGTACGAAACTTGACAGGCGGTCTACCGGTAGTAAACCAAGGCCGCATGACAAGTCTCGGTCCAATCCGGAAATGTTTAATCTCCACACATGAGAAGAAGGTAGAAATGACCACCGAAGGAGAACGGAGCGCCGGATTGCAAAACGGACAACGGGAAAAATGCTCGGATTCATGAGACGAACACATATGCAAATGAAATGCTCATGATGACATGATATGCAATGCATGACACGCAAGCAATGACAAGGCAACAACAGCAAATAAGCGGAGGACACCTGGCACATCGGTCTCGGGGCGTTACATTGTGCGTGCGAGATAGAGAGCGATGTGCGGGCCTTGAGGTGGGCAGGGGCCGGGTGAGGGTGTCAAAATGTGCGTGTTAATGCATGTGTTACATGCGATCGTGCGAGGGACGGACGAATCGAGAGAGATGGTTGTTGTGCTACGGATGCTCCTCTCTCTCTCTCTCTCTCACACACACACACAAGTAAAATAGAAGACCGTTCTCTCATGTATACACAAGTACACAATGTATCGGCATCTGTCTATGTCTCACTCATGCATGATCATTTGCACATTCACACCTCTCTATGTCTCTATCACACGCACACTGTCTCCACATTGCCCTTCCACCACTAGACACATATGGACACATACGCACGTTCTCTCTCAGTCACACACACAAAATCAGTATTAAAAAAGCTAGGGCGCACCTAAAATGTCCAAATTCAAATAAACACGAACTGGAGCTAAATTCAAATATATGGAAATATTGTAGCGTCAAGAACTTTTCCAGGAAAAAAAAGTTGAGTAATATTTGGGGATTGTTTTCACACACACAAAAAGGTTCGGTGTATGCCCTTCGAGCGCGACACGGTGACACACCGTTCGATCGACCGTGCGGCCGTGGTTCACGTGCTTGCACAGGATTCCGTATTGTGGCTGTGGTAACTAACAAAAGCGCTGCCTAAGTCTAATGTTTACGTGTACTAGTATGGTTTTTCTTTTAAGTTTGACCAACCCTATATAAAACTAAACTAAGCTCCCATACACGCACTCATCAATATGCCGCCGTCGCCGTTGCGCATGCCGGCGCCCGCCTGCTCTGGCCAACAATTTCTCGCCCATCACCGCACTTGTCACCGCCAAGCCGAAGGCTCGCCCGCTCACGTCGTCTGCAGTCCCTCCTTGCGATGTCGCCGTGCTGCCAAGCACGCGACAGCTGGTGGAGCCGCATCTATGCACGCAGCATACGAAGAGGAGGACGAGCGCGTGCTCTAGCACACCGGTGAGTAGGAACTAGCATGTCATTGTCGTCTCCGCCCACGCGGAGGAGGCGCGCATGGTGGCTGTGGCGATGGAAGCCGGTCACGCGCGCGTCGAGCCCGCAAACTGGGTGCAGACGCGGAATCTACCTTCGAGACCTTGAATGCCACGTGGATCCTGCAATCTGAAGGAGCAATTTGGGTCAGTTGTGAGCCGTTTGATGCAACATGGATGGCTAGAAGGGCTTCTTCAACCTCCGAAATTGATGCATGGTTCATCTTCTCAGCCCGCCACATGCCTAACCGCCTGCCGTCGCCGCCGCGCCCTCCCCTGAACCGCCTGCTACCGCCATGCTACCCCCACCCCCGCCATCCGTTTAACCCTGGGCACGATCAATTTTTTCTGGCAAACTGCATTCCACACCAACACTCATAAGATAGATCATGGGCACCTTGCCACCCTAATATAGATACTGGGGTAGCTTCTCTGCCATCCTTCGCTCCGTCGAACTTCTTTCACAAATCGACTGACCCAAATTATACTACTAGTACGAACGTATTAAGTACAGTAGGAACATGAAGATACGATCAGTAGTACCAACTTCAAGAAGAACAGTAGTAAGACATAGTACTAGTACTACTGTACGTACTAAAGAGTTCAAATAACGAGAAAGAACATAAACATAGTTCTGCTAGGGCCTCAGCACAACACACCCTCGAAAATAAACTAAGCAACTAGTCCGCTTGACACGCAGTAGAACCAGCATGAGAGACGGCACGGCCACCTACTCGGAGTACGAGTCCACGTCCTCGACTTCGTCCTTGTCCCTCTTCCTCTTCCTCTTCGCCGACACTTCTTTGCTTGAACCGGACACTGGGCTCTGCTTCTTCATCCAACCCTTGTAGATATTGAAACAAAGGTAGGCATCCATTGCTGCGTATAGGATGTGATCTTCATCTAATGTCTTCGACTCCCATGCATGATGAAACTCGTGGTGAGGTTTCTTCAGTTTGGCGTACGAAGGATCAATCATGGCTGCTGCCATTGTCAGCATTGAAGGCTGAGAGGAGGACACCAGGCTTGCCTTCTGGAGATCGAAGGGCTGGCCTACAATGAGGTCTATCCGACCCAGGACATCCCTGTCGTTCCTAAAGTCTACAGTAACGAATTTCACTCTTCCTTCCTTGAGGAAGTTCATAAAATCATGGCACTCAACATCGGCATGGCATATGTGGTAGACCAAGCACACGTTATGTACGCAAACCTATATCACAGCGGGCTTCTTCTTCTCTGCCTCCTTTAGTTTCTTCTCTCTTTGTAGGACTGTGGTGTACTCAACATCTAGTCCAGCGGCCCACTCATCTGTTGAACTGTTGAACATGCATAGGAAGCGAGCAAGGCATGCTTTCACCGTCGCGGATCTACATGTGTAGATGACAAAGAACTCATCGCCGGTGATGGCTCTAACCTGGTACTCAGCGGTGACCATGGAGATTTGGGAGGGCATGGATTTTGGAGGAGGGTTAGGACAAGTTGAACTGGTGTAATGTGAAAGGACGGGACGAATGGGAGCGAACTATTGTAAGGTATTGTACTAGTAGAAGACGGGGACAAGTAGGGCTGGCGAACGGTGTGGGGTTGCTAGCTTGACCGGTGGATAAACAGTTGCAAGCCCCCAAAGAGTTCGTGAGAACTATGCGAGACCCAGTAGATGTCATGTTTACTAGACCCATATCGTAGGCCTGATGGTATAGCTTCTGCCTATTCGCACGCCATGCCGGCGTGTGGGTAACTTCACTTAATTCCGTCAACTGTCACGCCTCACACGACCTTCGCCTCCCTCGCGCGGTCGTGCCCTTTGAGACATCGACCGGCTATAAATGAGCAATTTTTTTGCCTACTCCGCATGCATGATACTGCCTCTGGTCCTTTTTACTTCCATCAACCGTTTGCAAAGTGTTTGACAAAATTTAAACAAAAAATATCAATATCTACAATACTGATTATAATGAGTATAAGAACTACTATTAGATGAGTTAGATGAGTTAAAGATTCTAATCCTGAACTAACCCTGAAGTAACTCTAGGGAAAGAGGTGTTTGGATGACAGTGTTAGATGGAGCACGAATACGGCGAGGTGCCTTCATGGGCGATGCAAGAGGGAGGGAGGGAGGGAGAGGACAATAAGCTTCGAGGAAGTGGGGAGGGATCTGCTGCAGGGAGAGCGAGAGAAAAATGTGTTTTTTAGTGTCCCAAGAAGAACTAACCCAAATAAGCACCTCTTGGGTGGGTTAGATTTTTTTTGGGTTAGTTGAGTTCAAACTAACCCAAACTAACTCTAACACATGGATCCAAACAGGTCCAAGGTTAGCTATTAGAGTACTACTACCTCCCTTCTAGTTTAAAGAGCTCGATTCAAAAATTTCACCTACTCTTAGCAAGATAGAGGCGGTGGAATAGTTTTTGTAGTTCTTCACAAAAAATGTGTTTACCAATGAATGCATGAACACTAGTTACTCTAACCCCCTCTCTTCTTTAATTCTTTGCCATATCAGCATGTTTGCTATTCCCGTGTGCATGATACCAGCTAAGATACCACCATTATGGCCAGCCTTAATCATCGCATGCAATAATTTAGTGCACCTTGAAATATGAACATGTGTGGGCAGTGTATGTTTTTAATGACTTGAGACTATACCTAGCCCGACATGCAAGATGAGACTTATTATGCACCATTCCCCATACTGCAGGAAGCCTGTTCATCTCCAAATCTTTTCCTCTCCATGTGTGGAAACAATATGCCTGCGAGACTCTCCTTCTCCCTCCGGCGGTCCCACCACTCTACCCCGTGTGGAAAAAAAATCTGCATGCATGACTCTCCTCCCCCGGCGCTCGGCCAATCCGTTGTGACCAGCAATATTTCCACCCCTTCCCTCCCCCGTAATTTACTCCAACAAATATGCCCACGTACTACCTCCTTTCCGGTTTATACGGCTCAATTCAAAAATCTCACCAACCAAGGTAGATGATGAGTGGTGGAATAATTTTCATTGTTTGTACAAGCACTCAATTAATGCGCTCGTTTTTCTCAAAGAATTGTGTTTACCAATGCATTAATTGAAATGCATGCATGGATGAAGTACATGCATTGGTCAAGTTTCTCATAATCCTCGCATGCAATGAATTAATACACCTTGAAATCTGAGCATGTGATGGGAGTAGCTATTATGTTAATCACGCAACATATCTTCCGGGACGCTACTTCAGTTACTTAACTGCAGGTGCATTGGGTCACTGACATATGGGCCCAACAGGGGTCTGGCCCACATGTCAGTGACGCAACTGGACCTGCAGTTAAGTCAGTGTAACTCAGTCCATATCCTACGTAGGTGTGCCATTGCTCACTATAAATACTGCGCCACCCACGACATCGCTATCTCCTCCCCCTCACGTTCACGTTCATCGCTATCTCCCCCCTCCCTCTCACGTCGACCACCATGGCATCGCCCCTCCCAAGCCCTAGGCGCCCCTCGCTGCACCGCGCGGACGGTCATGCGTCGCCGTTCCATTCCTTGCCGCCACTAGTCGAGGAGGACGCGTTGGCGTTCCGCTCCTCGCCGCGATGCATCGAGGTGGACACGTCCCCGTTCTGTTCCTCGCCGCCACTAGTCGAGGAGGACGCATCGGCGTTCCGCTCCTCGCCGCGACACGTCGAGGTGGACGCGTCGGTGTTCTAAATCTCGCCAGCACGTGCGTTGGAGTACGCGTCGGCTCCCCACTACGAGGAGAATGCTGCGCCGCCCGCCGAGCCCCCCCCCCAGCCTTGAGGAGCTTTGGAAAGAAATGGATGTCGCCTTGTGGGAGGCTTTGCTTCCAGCAAAGCGCGCAAAAATAGAGGCGGAGAAGAAGGCAGAGGAAGAGAAGTGCACCACGGAACAAGCTGCCTGGCAGGCCTATGTCGTGTCCGAGAGAGTCAGGCAATTGGCTCTTTGGCAGAAGGCTCGTGCGAGGGCCGTGAGGGTGGCGGAGGGCGCCCATGCCGAAACCCTGATTGCATTCGGGCCCAAGCGCCTCATCTATGCTTGGAGGTACATGAACCGGGTGCACGCTTCCAGCAAGGAGGAGTACCTGTTGGCGCCGGATCACCACACCGGTGAGATCACGCTCGCCCGCCGGCAAGCCGCCAATCAGCACCTCGCGAGTTGCGAGGCTGAGTAAGAGGCGTTGTGTCGGCGCGCTAGGAAACGTACACGCACCAGGGCACTCATGGCACGCCGCAAGCGCTCCTGCAAGCGCCGTGGCTTTTAGTAGGAGTATAATTTTTGTTTCGTAAGGCGATCTCATTAGTTTTGGGACGCAAATGATAAATCCTGAACTTTCAGGAATTATTAGCATCCTTAATTAAGTATGTAAAAGGGAAAGTTTGGAAACCTTGTGTATTCGTACGCATTTTGTAAGTACGTGCATATAGCACAAACTTTACTATATACTATCGCACTACACGTCTCTCTCTATATATGCTTGCAGACTGTGCTACTCCCTCCGTCCAGGTCAATAAGTCATCTTTGGTTGTGCACCGTGACCAAGAAGGAGGGAAGACTTATACACCTAGGAAATTCTGATTAGTGAAATTAGGATAGCTGTCATGATAACTTTACAAACAAACAGAACAGAATTGTTGATTTGTAAGACTTTTCAAGGACTTCTTTTTTGAAGAAAAAAAAATCAGCGTGGGAGATCTAATTTCACGAATTGAACTTTGCACGTGCTATGCATGTACCCTCGTACTAGTAATATACTAGTTGTAGTTTTCAAATCGAATAATACTGCGCCGTCCACTGCTGCCCGGCTGAACACGCCTCCTCGCCTCCATCAAACCCCTCCGTTAAACCTGCATGCAAACCGAGAAACCTACTCTGGCCAGCGGGAGGAAATTTGTCGGTTGCCATTGGAGAATAATAGAGTCACGCCCAATCCATTTAAGTTAATTTCATGTATGATTCTCCCTCTATAAAAAGTTAATTGCATCCTTAATCTTGTATTCTAAGTACTCTGTGGGTTCCACTGTCAGTACAGTGTACATGACTTGCAGGTGGCTACAGATTTGTACAGAAAGTTAAAAAGAAACAAATCCATCCTTAATCCTGTCATCTAAGTACTCTGTGGGTTCCACTGCCGGTACAGTAGAGAAAGAAGTATAGTATATATATTAAAAAATATAAAAAAACTAAAGTTTAGGACAGAATTTGAACTTAGGTCATCGCGCTGCGAGCATCCGGCCCAGACCAGTACACTAGGTGTTGGTTGCGGAGAATGCAAGAGATAAACCTTTATAACAACGAGCCCTTCTGTTGCAACGGGTCCAAAGTAGAATAATACATATTCACAAATTTGAAAGAAAATAGTTTACTTTTGATATACGTATCACTAAAAATATCTTATGTTTCACTCCAAATAGTTTACTTTTGATATAACAATGATTGGACCAGTACTGTGATCAGTCAAGCAAGTTGTCTGACTTTGATATGACCCTACGCTGATGGTATGTGTCTCGTAAGTCAAGCGGCGTGTTGTAGTCATCATCACCTATCCACTTCCCGCAGCACATATTCGCTTCTCCATCTTTGTCCGCTCTTCCATCCCCGCTAAGGCGCCTCCCCCCTCGTCCGAAACCCAAGCACTAACAATGGCAGAACCGAGCAGCGTCCACCAAAAGAGTGGCTAGAATTCGCTCCCCACAGAGGTAATCAAGCTCATTGTTTCATGTGTGGACAATCTCAGTACCATGCCGCTCATCGCATGCTCGTCGGGGCTGTACCGTTTACTCAAAGCCCTTAGGCCGGAGATTTTTAAGCCAGCTCCTTGCTTGCTGATGCCGCCTGATCTTCAGAAACGGCGTGTCACGCAGCATAACAATCGTAGGGTGGCAAGCATCAACCCCCTTGACTGCGATCCGATCCCCATCACCCTCAACTACATTAACGGTATGTACCGGGTTGGCATGAACATGTCTTGGATGGTGCTCGTCGACGGTCGTGACAGCTAGATGCTCGTGGAGGTCTACACCCGGTGATTGATCCCCCTTCCTTCGATTAACACTGCACTACTTTGGCACCACGGCCCAGAATACTCGGAATCTTACAGTAGCCAACATGATACCAAGTTTGATTTGCTCAACGTTGTAATCTGCCAAGTGCCCACAAGATCTGCAAATTACAAAGACTTCAGGCTAATTGCGTTCTTCAACCGCGGTCTCGCCTATCTGACAGGTCACTACGGTAAGTGGATAAATCTACACGTCCATTGCAGGATCATACATCCTCCATGGTTCTCTGATGCCATTGAACACAAGGGCTTCATTTACATTGTCGACTCCTTCTATGGCTGGACGTATTGCTGGCCTACTCCAGTCATCGCTACAAACGGCTGTTACAGCAGTATGTTACTTTCCTATGATATCATGATGGCTTGCTTATATTACTGTCAACATTTACTGAAAAATATTCATTCTCATAACATGTTGTTCTTAAGATTGACTACATCAAGAGCCCTTTTTTATTTGACTCCAACTTTTTTTGAGGGTTATTTGACTCCAACTTGATATGATGTTGTAGGCCGCATGGTGTCCCTAGTCTTCCTAATCCCAGAACCTTTCAAAGAAAAGCGGCATGGCAGTTGCAGGTGGTTCCTGGCTCGATCAGACAACGGTGAATGTTTGATGATCGTTCACACGTACCAGACGTGTTGTTTCACGGAATACAATCACAATCACTACTTCTCTAGGCCTTCAGGAATTTTTGACTGGAGGTTGGTAAGTAGCCTTGGTACACGCTCTCTGTTTGCCGGACTGAATTATTCGATTAAGCAGGAGATAACCGACGGCAAGGATCATGATGCCAGCGCGGTTTTGTTCATCAGGCAAAACTGTGTGTACACAGCGTACCATGCGTCTCTGCATGCACCATACCCTGATATGTGTCACCACGCTCTGCAGGCCAAAGTAGGAGAGAGGGTCGCAAGTATCAGACTTCGACCTGCTGGCTGGAGTTTCCCCCATCAGGCACCCATCTGGTTCAAGCCGTCAGCCAATCTCCACAGCTTAATAAATAGTAAAGTCTAACCGAGCCAGTTAGTTAGATGCATACACTTGGTGTAGTAGGATCTTTATTTAGTTTGATGCATACACTTGTTCTTTTTTGGTTGCCCTTTTGTAATGATGGTTGATGTTTGGTTTGGAAGAGAGAGCTGCGTCTTCACTCTTCTGGCCTGCTTACTGCTTCTGTTGCACCCCAGCCCTGGTTGCTGCTGCTGCTATTTTCAATGTATTTCGTCTGTTGGTTGAATAAATGTGTTGTTACAACGACAAACACAATGTTTTGGAAGTCGTTGCACGGTTCCATCCTTTAGTGCCCCGTACCGTACGTAGCGCATACTATTTTTTGTATGGAACACATTTTCCACTTGTTGATAACATGCAGCCCACTGATGAAGGCCCAATAGAGAAGCCCATAATTAACTGGAAGGGAGGCTCTCACATGTATCCGGCCCAGGTACATGCTCATGGTCCCCTAAACATAAATAAGTAAATAAATAAATAAAGCTAAATGCTCATGCACCAGTTCTTTAAATTCACGATTTAACAGGAGGATATTATTTCCTATGATAGTGTCATTACATTCAGTCGATATTATTCTTCGGCAAAGATAGGGACCAGTCTTCTTTCTCCTAGCATTTTCTTCCTGCAACCAGCGGACCCATGCGAATCGTAGTCAACGTCGTAAATAGATCTGGTCCATTTTTATTATTCAATAAGAATGTCCAACCCAGCCCAGCACATTGGCGACGGCACTTTATCCTCTGCCTTGGTGCACTCGCCGCGGTGCCACCGTCCAGCCCTGTCAACATAGTTTTTTTGAAAGGTCCCTGTCAACATAGTGAATCGGGAGAGGACTATAGTTGTTAGTATGACGGTACGGACCCACCAGGTCCACTCCCGAACACAAGCAAGCGCCTCTTTTACTACTCAGATGAACCCCTCCTTTTTACTCTAATCCACCCTGCTGATATTTGGGACCCACATCATTTTCAACGTATAGTCAATTAATGATAGAATTGCACAACCTGTTTTTTAGTAGTAATTCGGAGGAGCGGGCTATAAAATGGGTTGTGTGGTCTCTGTGGCCCGTCTAACAACATGACCAGCCCAGCAGTTTTTTCTTTGGGAAAATAGGTAGCCCAGTATTTCTTTATGAAGAATACCCAAGCTAGGCCTATTTGTTTTCTCCGACTTACTGGGCTGCAAATCTTTCAAGACGAGGAGGGATGCATTCCGGCCTGGCCAAACAGTATGGTCAGTGTCTATTAAAAGTAATATCAAAAGGGGTAGAAAATTCCAAAAAAATTATAGCAAATGTGATATTAGTTTGTTTTGTTTTGTTCTTCACTGATATCTTATACTCTCTCCGTCCCAAAATTCTTGTCTTAGATTAGTCTAGATACGGATGTATCTAATACCAAAACGTGACTTGATACATCCGTATTTAGATAAATATAAGACAAGAATTTTTGGACGGAGGGAGTATTTCATTGGATTTAACATGACATAGTACTAATTTATTTTTAAATTTGTTTTAGTATGGCTACTAATTTTTGAATTTTGAATATTTTTTCCTCCACAATAATTTGCGAATTTTCAAAATTTCCCACATATTTAGTTAATTTTTTTAACCCTGGTACTGACCAGAAAATGGGCAGCAATTCTAAAAATGGAAAACGGGCTAAATTCCATATGAATTAGAAAATGAGTAAAAATTATAAAAATAATAGCAAATGGGCTATACATGCCACAGATTTCGAGGCTGATTTGTTTACGCAAGGCTTTGTCAGTCAACACACGATTCTAGCAGCAGTGACTGTTGGATGTCCATCCAACGGTTGGCGTGCTTCTTCAATCTCTGATCTTCCTGCTCCAGCCGCCTAAACTAGTGCTGGCGGGACTGCCTGCTCCCTCCTCTTGTGGCCAGCTGTGATGCCGCGCAGGCTTCCCCGACCCACCCTACTCCCTCCGCTGGGTTAGCCGCACGCAATGAACTGCCTCCTTATTACACGAAAAAAATGATTCCTCCCACTGACATCTGGGGCGCATAGGTTGGGAGGCTGACCTATGGGCCTACTAAGTTGACGCGTATGCAGGGCTTGTCAACTTAGTCAACAAATGATTATAGCAGCAGTAACCATTGGATTTGAATCGAACGGTCCTGTTGCTTCTTCAATCGCTGCTCTTCTTGCACCAGCTGCCCAAACCAGCGCCGACGAGACCGCCTGCTCCTGCCTCCAGTGGCCGGCTGTGCTGCCATTGAGGCCTCACCGCCCCCTACTACTCCCACCGCTAGCCAGGCCCTGCGGGGACGGTAGCCTCACACCGCAGACGAACCAGTGAACCCTCGTACTCCTCTCCGCGTGGGCATCCACTGCCGCGTCATCCCCGGCTCTGCGTCGTCCCCTTCCTAGGCCTTGCCGTCGTCCACCTCCTTGGTGCTCTCGGCGCGGCGTGGTCAATGTGGTCAACGACCGACGTCCATCGGAAGAGTACTGTACGTAGAGAGGATGACAGCTGGGTCCATGGCCACATCCCAGTTTTTTGTGATTTGCCAAGTAAGTCGCTTTGTCAGGCCTGTTGGGCTGCAAATCTTTCAAGACGAGGAGAGCTTCATTCGGCTGGCCGAGAAAATGGCCTATCAGTAATGAGAAATGGGATGTACATTTTTAAAACACATCAAACCGACAATTAGTTTCAAATTTCTTTTTTTTCATTTCGAGATTTTAAATTGCATTGATTTTTATGCGTGGACAATTTGTTGGATTTTATATTGATATATATTTATTTTTAAAATCAGTTTGAAACGCGACTCGAAATTTCGGGATTAAAAACTATTTAGACCGCACGGAAATATGCAAAATTTCGTATAATTTTTTAACCGTGGCCACAATTTGGGCTGTAATGCTAACAAAAAGAATATGGGCTCCAAAAAACCTTAAGAATTAGCAAATGGGCTGTAAATTATTAGAAATAATGGTAGATGGGTTGTATGTTGTTTTCCACAGATTTGAGGCTTTCCTAAAAAAAGGTTGACGCACAAGCAATGATTGTTGGATTTCCATGCAACGGCCGTCGTGCTTCTCAATCTCTGCTCTTCCTACTCCAGCCGCTCAAACAAGCGTCGGCGGGACTACCTGCTCCCTTCTTCCCGTGGCCCGCTGTGCTACTGCGCATGCCTCACCACCCCACTGTACTCCCATCACTGGCCTAGCCATCCCTCTACTCACCTACACCTGTTGTTATTCTCCGGCGACGGCAAACGAACCAGTAAACCCTTGTACAGTCGTACTCACCTCCGCATGGGAAACAACTGCCGAGTCTTCCCTGGCTCCGTGTCGTTCCCTTCCTAGGCCTCGCCGTCATCCACCGCCCTGGTGCTCTCGTCGCGGCCTGGTCAACGTGGTCAATGACCGACATGCATCTGAAGTGGACTGTGCATGGAGAGGCTGACAGCTGGGTCCACGGCCGCACGCAAGGAAATGCCTCCTTATTACGCGCAAAATAATGATTCCTCCACCTAACATCTGGGACCCACCAAAAGGGCCTCTGTATTTCGTGAAAAAAATGTTACCGCCGCTGACAGCTCGGACCCACCAGCTATATCTTCACACGGAAGGAAGTGCCTCCTTATTACGCACAAAAAAATGAATACTCCCCTGCTAGCTGGGACCTAGTATAGTGGGAGACTGACTTGTGGGCCTACTAAGTTTACGGAGACGGAGGGCTTTGTCAACTTAGTCAATATGCATGATTCTAGCTCCATTGACTGTACGATGTTCATCCAATGGCCGTAGTGCTTCTTCAACCTTTGGTCTTCTTGCTCTAGCCGCCCAAACCAGCGCCGGTCGTGCCTCGTGATCCTGCCTTCTGTGGCCGGCTGTGATGCCACGGAGGCCTCACCACCACCTACTACTCCCACCGCTGGCTAGGCCATCTCTCTACTCACCCACACCCCCTGTTATTCTGCGGCGACAACAGCATCACACTGCAGCCAAACCAGTGAACCCTCGTACTCCTGTTTGTGTGGGCTTCCACTGCCGCATCTTCCCCGGCTCCGCGTCATCCCCTTCCTAGGCCTCGCCGTCGTCCACCGCCCTGGTGCTCTCGGCGCAGCGTGGTCAACATGGTCAAGGAACGACTTCCACCGGACATGGACTGTATGTGGAGAGGCTGACAACTGGGTCCACGGCCGCAACAAGGAAGTGCCTCCTTATTACGCACAAAATAATTATTCCTCCACCTGACAGCGCGGACCCACCGGACGGGCCACCGCATTTCGCGAAAAAAACGTTTCCCCCTGACTGCTGGGACCCACCAGCTACATCTTCGCATGCAAGGAAGTGCGTCCGGGCAAAAAAAAAACAATTCGCCCCCCTAAGTGCTGGGACCCACCAACTACATCTTCGCACGCAAGGAAGTGCCTGACAGTCAGGACCCACCTGGTCGAAGCGTACATAGCGTTGTCATTCTGGTCGCGCATGTGTACGTACATACTAGTCGATGTAGAGGCGCGCACGTAGCATGTACACGTACGTACAACGGGCAGTGTGCAAGAAAGAAAATACAGCCACGTACGTACATACGGGGAGGGTCTCGAATGCCTACTTGCACATACGTACGTCCAGGGCTTGTGTACATGGCTGGGTCGGAACGGAGAAACAGCGTCGTCGTCGTGTTCATGAGGAGCCAACCGGCTGGGTCGGAACGAAATGCGTCCTCGTGTTAATCGGGAGGGCTTGGACGGAACAGCCGATGGAAACGAGGCCTGCCGTACCACAGAACAGAGGAAACGGCCTTGTGTTCGACCGGCCACGGTCGAAACGGGGTCCTGTTCATCGGTAGGGGTCTAGTGTACCGCAAAATGGAGGAAACAGACCTCCTACGGTCGAAATGGGGGTCCTGTTGATCGGGAGGGGTGTGGCGTATCGCAAAACGGAGGAAACGGACTTGTGTTGGAGCGCTACGGTCTAAACGGGGGTCCTGTTCATCGAGAGGGGTGTGGCGTACCGCAAAACGTGACTCCACAGGATACTGTTCATCCCCACCATCGACCCCCTCCAGCCTCCACGGGCTACTGTTCATCCACCGTCGACCTCCTCCAGCCTCCACCTGCGACTGTTCATCCATGGCCTCCTGTTCATCCAGCCTCCACCGCGCGCTACTCCACTGGCTACTGTTCAACCAGCCCTCTCCATGGGCTCCTGTTCAACCACCCCTCCACGAGATACTGTTCATCCAGCCCTCCACCATCTACTATTCATCCAGCCCTCCACAGGGTGGTCCTGTTCATCCAGCCCCAACCGGCTCGATCGATCGGGGTCCTGTTCATCCAAAGACAACACCACGGGATCCTGTTCATCCACCCCCAGTAGGAACTGTTCATCCAAACCCCCTAGCAACACTCACTGTTCATCCAGAGGTAGCAGCAGTAGCAAAGGAATCGCTCGATCGGGTTCAGTTAACAACCATCGATCGATCGCTCAGGTTCTGTAACGCATAGCCTGCAGTGCAATCGCTTGGGTTCAGTTAGAGCCCAACACCTTGCTCGGGTTCAGTTAGAGCCCAACGCCTCGTGTGCGTGTATGAGAGAAACGCACATCGCTCGGCCCTGACCACCCACCGTAACCGGGAACATCCCGATATTTTCCTCGCCCTCGCTTCTACCATAGTTTTTCCGTCATGGACGGCACAAAGAATGTCATGCAACTGCGTCTCCGGCCCACCCAAGACAAAAAGCCCGTTTTCTGTCATGATTTTTTGTCATAGAAGTAGGAGCCCACCACATCTATGATGATACCGGGTATTGTCACAATTATCGAAATAGAAGTGTCATAAGTATGACAGAAAAAAATTCGTTCAGCCCAAAATGTCACGGATGTGTCTTTATTTGTAGTGTTAGAGGTTTAAACTCTGAAGCTAGACAAAGAGCAGTTAGGCAAAAAATTGATGAAAGCCAGTGTGCTATAGCTTGTCTGCAGGAAACTAAATGTCCATCTTTTGACTCTAGATCAATCAAAAGTTTCTGCCCTAAAAGGTTTGATAGATTTGCTTCCTCTCCTTCCATGGGAGCCTCTGGTGGAATCCTTGTGGTCTGGAACTCCTCTATTTTCCATGGGACTTTAATTCAGGTTCAGCAATTTGCTGTGGTTGTTGAGTTTATGTCGAGGCAGAATAATGACAAATGGACTTTGGTTGTTGTATATGGGCCTTGCCAGGGTGAGGCCAGACATAATTTTGTTACATGGCTATACAATCAAAATATACCTGATGAAGAGAACTGGTTGCTGTTAGGGGACTTTAACTTCTTGAGGTCTATAGATAATAGGAATCTACCTGGTGGGGATCTCAATGATATGTTTATCTTTAATGAGATAATTGTGCATTTGGGCCTCCTTGAATTGCCCATCAAGGGCAGAACTTACATGGTTAAATATGCAAGATACACCTCTTCTTGAGCAGTTAGATTAGTTCTTCACTTCAGTAGACTGGATTTCTGACTATCCTACAACTGAGGTGCTTCCTCTTGCCAGGACTACATTTGATCATGTACCATGTGTGGTCTCTATCAAAACAACCATCCCAAAGTCAAATCTCTTTCGGTCTGAGAATTATTGGATGGAATTAGAGGGTTTATGGACTATGTAGAATTATCTTGGAAAAAACCTTCCAGGAAGGGCTAGATAACTGCTAGGATTGCAGATAAGTTTAAATCATTGAGGATGTGTCTGAAGAGGTGGCAAATGAATGTTTCCAAGTTGAGGCTTCTGATTAGTAAATGTAATCATGTTATTCTCCTCTTAGATGAATTGGAAGAGTGGAGGCCTCTGTATAGACAGGAACAGAACTTTAGAAGTATTGTCAAGATGCACATGGAAAAATTGTTGCATTTGTAATTTCTTTATTGGAAAAAAGGTGCACTATTAGATACATTAAGGTGGGGGGGGGGACACTAAGTTTTTCCATGCCATGGCCACTGAGAGGCACAGGAGAAATTCCATTGCAAGTCTTAAATTGTCTGATGGTACTGTGGTATCTAACAATTCTCATATGGAAGGCATCATCTGGAATTGTTTCAAAAACAGAATGGGCACCTCTAGAGGCATTATGATGGGATTTGATCCCTCCTATCTTATTCCCCCTATAGAAGGCCTTGACATTCTCACCAAGCCCTTTGAAAAGGAAGAGATGGATAATGTGGTTAAGCACATGCATGTGGATAAAGCTCCAGGTCCAGATGGGTTTAATGGTTTGTTCTTCAAAAAGTGCTGGCATATACTCTCTCAGGATTTCTATGAGCTAGCTCAGGCTTTTTATGAGGGATCTGCTATTTGGAGAATATAAATGGGTCATACATCACCCTGATACCCAAAAAGCTCTCATATGAAGAATTGGGAGACTATAGGCCTATTTCTCTTACTGGAATGGGGCTGAAGTTTCGCTCTAAAATGGCAGCAAACAAATTCCAAGAGGTGATTTTGCAGTGTATTCACAAGAACCAATATGGTTTCATTAAAAGAACAATTCAGGACTGTATGGGCTGGACTCTTGAGTACCTGCAACAGTGCCATCAGTCTAAAAGGCCAATTGTAATTCTCAAACTTGACTTTGAGAAGGCTTTTGATTCCTTGGAGCATGAAGCAATACTGCAAATTTTAAAGCACAAAGGATTCAACGACAAATGGATTCTTTGGATGAAGAACTTACTAGCCACTGGTACTTCATCAGTCCTTCTTAATGGTGTCCCTAGGAGGAAATTTGTTTGAAAAAAGGGAGTCAGGCAGGGTGATCCAGTATCTCCTCTCTTATTTGTTATAGCTGCTGGCCTCCTGCAAATAGTTATTAATGACATGTTTAGAAGAGGAATACTACAGCTACCTATCCCTTGTCATGACCAGGATTACCTAGTGATTCAGTATGCAGATGATACCTTGATCATCTTGCCTGCTGATAGGGCCTAGCTACTTGCTTTGAAAGATATGCTCCAAGTGTTCTCCGAGTCCATTGGAATGGATGTCAACTACCATAAATCTTTTATCATCCCCATAAATGTTGATTCTGCAATTATGAATGATCTAGCTGCTGCTTTGGTTGCCAAATTGGGAAAATGCCCTTTACTTATCTTGGATTGCCAATGGGAACCACAAGGCCCAAAATGGTAGATTTTATGCCACTTGTTCACTACATGGAAAGGAGAATGACTACCAGTTCATCATTTCTCAATCAAGGTGAAAGACTGCAATTTTTTAACTCTGCTTTGTCCTCCATGCCAATCTTCTTTCTGTGTAGCTTGGCTATTTCTGCTGGTATCCTCAAGCAGTTGGAGAGAATTCAGAGGCAATGTCTTTGGAGGAAAAATAGAGGTGAGCCAGCCCCTTCACTTGCTGCTTGGGAACTTATCTGCAGGACAAAGAACAGGGGAGGACTTGGTATTCTCAACTTGGGGGTGCAGAATGTGGCTCTGCTACTCAAGCATGCTGGTAATTTCCTCAATAGGAAAGATATTGCTTGGGTGTCTCTAATTTGGGACTCATATTACTATGCAAGGGTGCCTCAACGAACATCTGTTTGTGGCTCCTTTTGGTGGAGGGACGTTTGCAAGGTCATGTCGAGTTTCAGGGAGTGTTCATGGGTCCAGATAAATGAGGGTGACACTGCACTCTTTTGGTCTGACAACTGGAATCTTGGGAATGAGGTTTCTTCTCTACAGACAAGATTTCCTAGGCTATTCTCATATGCTAAGGATCCATGGATCTCAGTCAAGGAGATTTTTAGCTCTCAGGACAACCTGCAACATTTTCACCTTCCCCTATCTACATGGGCATTTGAGGAGTTGAATTTGATTCAATCTTTGATGGGTTCCCACAATAGAATAACTGGCACTAAAGATGTGTGGTTTTGACAAGCCTCCTCCAAGCAGTACAGGCCTAGGATGTTTTACTCCCACACTTTTGTGTCTGAAACTTTTAATCCTTTGACCTGCTGGATTTGGAAGTCTTCTTGCACTATGAAGATTAAGGTTTTTGCCTGGATGCTTATTATGGACAGACTGAATATAGAGGATATGGTGGAAAGAAGGCATTGGCACGTGGAGGATGGAGTTCACTGTAGACTATGCCCCTTGCAGGCTCGAGAAACCAAGGATCATATTTTCTTCAACTGCAACTTTAGTGTAAGAGTTTGGAATTATCTGCAGATTGAATGGGCTTCTGGAGACTCAATGTCTGATCTGGTTATACAGGCTAGGAGAAGCTTTAATAAGCCTTTTTTCACTAAAGTGGTGTTCACTGCCTGTTTTTTCAATGACAAGGCAACAATAGCGAAAAACTGGAGGAACACCAGGCACATCGGTCTCGGGGCGTCACAACACTCCACCACTACGAGAGGATCTCGTCCCGAGATGTAGAATGGCACCGGAGGGAAAAAACGGAAGAGAAAGAGAAGAGGTAAAACTAAGTTGCTTCTTTGACGAACGAGTGAAACCAAAGAACCTTGAAAAGGTTGAGCAAAATGAAAGAAAGAAAGCAACGGAGAAGAACAAAGTTGAAAGCACTCCGTTAAGAAAGAGGAATAAGAAAGAACCGATTCGGGTAGCACTCCGGTTGGAAAGATATGCAAGGCTTGATAATATGAAAGAACTCGAGCAAAAAGGCACAAGACTCCGGTTGAATGGATAGGCATGAAAAGAACATGATCTTTGAGAAAATGAGATGATGGGTTGAAAAGAGCAACATCACAATGCCTCCGGAAGGAATGAAAGAATGCAAAGAAAAGAACGGAGAAGAAAAACAACATGTCCTACCTCAAATGAGCTTGAAAAAGCATCTTTAGGAGAAGGTTCGAACGGAATTGTTTGAAAACCAACAACGAAAAGAGTAAGCTTGATGTGGGCTTATGAAGAACATCTCAAAACTATGATGTGAAATTCTGCCACTAACGGAAACGATAGATTGGATTTATATCAACAAGGGATGAGAAACTTATTTCACCGGGAGGATAAAAGAACTTGAGTCATTTATAAGCACCATAATAGCAACAATCCTTAGAGAAAGCTTTAGGTGAAACATGACACAAGATAACTCCAACGAAGAGATTGATGGGTTTAAATATCTCATTCTTGATAACTTTGTGAACCATGAAACATGAACTAAAATTATGGAGAATGACATAATACCACCTCCAATGATACGGTAGAAAGAATTGCACTTCGGATTGCAAGATGAAGAATGCTTGAGCTCCTCTGAAAAGAATCTTGATGATCACGTCGAGAAGGAATTAAATCCTTGATGAACCATCATGTAGCACCTCCATGAAGAACTCCGGTAAACAAAAGAATGATCAAATGGAAGGAAAGAGAAGTTGAAAACACTAGGTGAAACCTTGCAACGATCAGATGGATCTCCATGGTGAGATAAAACGGAAAACCTCGGAACTCCGAAAAAGAAAGATGAAACAATTGAAATAGGGAATTTGAAGAACCTCCAGAATAAGGAATTAATCATTAGGATGAAACAAGAATAAGAATTACATTATGCTTATCCTTCACCAATTAAATTGATGACTAACAATGGATTTGGCACACTATTTATTCTTGTAGAAAGGATTAAGAGAGATATAGCGCAAACTTGAGAAGGTCTTCAACGAACCACTGGTAGGATGAAACAACGAATGAATTAGTATGATAACCATGGAAGAGAGATCTTGAACGACCCACCATAAGAATTGAAAAGGAACGAATAAAACATGAGAAAACACCAGGTAGGATCAGCAAATAAACGAAGATGCTTGAGAGAATTTAGATCCATGAGAACGAAGAGATTACGAGCTGATTAGAGAATCCTTGATTTAAGTACCGGTATGATTTAGAGTATGAGAGCTGAAGGCTGGAGTGAAAAAAATCTTAGGTGATGGGTCCGGATAAACAAACTGAACAGAATCTTGAATTGCTCTGGATAGGTGAAAAGAATTTTGACAATCGAAAACAATTATGAGAGGATGGCCTCGAACTAGAACCACGAATCTTGAAGAGAATGGAGCAGGATTGAGAGAAAATTCTTCTTCGGTCTTCTAAACCTAAGAATTACGACAAGAAACAACACCATGAACTGTTGAGACACTCCGGAATGAAGAATGGAATGGTTGAGCCAATGGTGAAAATAATTTGGAAGATCTTGGAGAAAGAAATTTGACTGATGATAAAACATTCTTACGTCAAACTTTAGAAAAGAATTTGAGAGGCTCCGGAAAAATAAGAAGAGTCGGGTAAGATCCTGGGAAAAACCTGTGGGTTAGGGCCCACTCAAGAGAAAGCACCGTTAAAATGATTAAAAAGAGAGATTGCACCGGTTGAATTAAAAGGCTTGAATGAGATAACATCCTCAAATAGCTTGAACGGATTAAGAGTGGAAACACGAATCTTCTGAGATATCTTTAGCACTCCGGAAGAAATGAATAGCGAGAAATGAATGAATATGAGGAGAACCAGCAAGAGAGGGGATTTGAAATGAGGAAAAGGGATATGATCAACACCAAAAGTTTGAATTGGTCCACCGGAGAAGGAAAGGAGCAAATAATGATGAACTTGAGGCTCCGTTAGTATCTTCATGAGAATCACCTGATAAGAACATTGACGGAAAAGGAATGGAGAGGCTTCCCATGAATAAAATGATACTTGAATAAGAAATCTGAGTCCTTGAAGAAAAAGGGTGGGTGGGCGGGAAAACAAAGGCAACTTGGAGACGAATGAAACAAACACCGTTGAGAAGACTTGAGTTGATCTTGCGGATGTTGAAATGATCGGATCCACTTGAAGAGAAACACGCCGGTTGAAACGGATTGACATGACAATCTCGATGATCATGAATGATTGGTATTCACATAGGAACATGAGAACACAGCTTAGGAAAGGTATGGAATCAACATTTGACTTCGAAGCAACTCGAATACCACAACTCAAAACAAAACAAAGGATTGGCTTGCAAAATAAGCCGGAACAAACATATGATAGAGATTTCGTCTGAAGCTTTCGTGGTGGGGCCTACACGGGCTCGATCGTACATCACCATCATGTACAAGGCAATGCACATGACATACGAAGCGTCCCCGAGTCGGCATAGCCATGGACTCTTTAAGACGCAATGAGACCACTGTAAAACCAACCGTGGATAGGCGGACCACTAGACGTCAAACCCCAATATCATATCATACATCTGTCGGAAAGATATCCTAACAGGTACTTGAATTCCCACTTATAAACTCCCGAAATTTTCCGGTTATGCAATCAGGTGTTGGGGATACAGGGGAAGCATAATATCTCACCCAAAACTAGCAAATCCTACATCCAGCTGTATCCATCCTTCAACACATAACCAAGAAACCTTCGGAAATCATTTACCTCAACCTTTGAAAAGCATCCGTTATACGAGTTATGGCAATACTCCCGAACTCCCGCCCCAGTACTGGGTGGCGTTGAGGTTATCTCACCAACAACTGCATAAAAAAGATTTTCGATGTCGGCGAAACTAATCTCAGGTATTCCAGAACTACAACGATAAAATTGTGACGACAACACCTCAGAGCTCAACTCCCCGGGACACTGCCACAACCCCTAAATGACAGGAGGCACCAATAACAATGTTCTCATCACAAAACCATCGGAACGATTCCAAGATACCCGCGTGATCCTCAATTTTTTTAGTGAAATTTGAGAAGAGAGGAATCAAAACTCTACGTCAGGATGCCTCACCAGAGCGATGAAGGGACCGAGGAGTAAAAAGAATTCCTAACTCTCCGATATATAATTCCTAAATGACTCAAAACATTTTTCTAGACTCAACAACGTCAATGATTCGATCAAGCAGGGGGCTCCTATGGTAGGGGAAGGCTCTGATTACCAACTTGTAACACCCTCGATGCGGCTATATCTCCTACATGTCGAAGCACGACTTAGAGGCATAACCGCATTGAAAGCAATGTCGCAAGTGAGTTAATTTTCGCAAACAACCCATGTAATATAAATAAAAGGGGAAAGGATACATAGTTGGCTTACACTCGCCACATCACACAAATACATGAATAACATTACATCATGTAGATACAATCAAGGTCCGACTACGAAACCAAAATAAAAGAAGACTACCCCAAATGCTACATAGATCCCCGATCGACCCCAACCGGGCTCCATTACTGATCAACTAGAACGAAACAATATAAAGGACAAGATCTTCATCGAGCTCCTCCTTGAGCTTGGTTGCGTCAGCTGCACGGTTCAACGACACCTGCAAGCTGGTTTTGGAAGCATCTGTGAGTCACGGGGACTCAGCAATCTCACACCCTCGCGATCAAGACTATTTAAGCTTATGTGTAAGGTAAAGGTATGATGTGGAGCTGCAGCAAGCGACTAGCATATATGGTGGCTAACATACGCAAATGAGAGTGAGAAGAGAAGGCAAAGCATGGTCGAGAAACTATGATCAAGAAGTGATCCTAGAACAACCTACGTCAAACATAACGCCAACACCGTGTTCACTTCCCGGACTCCACCGAGAAGAGACCATCATGGTTACACACGCGATTGATGTATTTTAATTAAGATCAACTTCAGGTTTTCTACAACCGGACATTAACAAATTCCCATCTACCCATAACCACGGGCACGGCTTTCGAAAGTTCAAAACCCTGCAGGGGTGTCCCAACCAAGCCCATCACAAGCTCTCACGGTCAACGAAGGATATTCCTTCTCCTAAGACATTCCGATCAGACTCGGCATCCAGGTTACAAGACATCTCAACAATGGTAAAACAAGTCCAGCAACACCGCCCGAATGTGCCGACAAATCCCGATAGGAGCTACACATATCTCGTTCTCAGGGCACACTCAGATGAGACATCCTACGAGTAAAACCAACCCTCAAGTTTCCCCGAGGTGGCCCCGCGGTCTACTCGGTCCGACCAACACTTAGAGGAGCACTGGCCCGGGGGGGTTAAAATAATGATGACCCTCGGGAGCGCGACTCCCAAGGGAAAAAGAGGCTAGGTGGCCAATGGTAAAACCAATGTTGGGCATTGCTGGAGGAGTTTTATTCAAGGCGAGCTGTCAAGGGGTTCCCATTATAACCCAACCGCATAAGGAACCCAAAATCCGGGAACATAGCACCGATATGACGGAAACTAGGGTGGCAAGAGTGGAACAAAACACCAGGCATAAGGCCGAGCCTTCCACCCTTTACCAAGTATATAGATGCATTAATTAAATAAGAGATATTGTGATATCCCAACAAAATATCCATGTTCCAAACATGGAACAAGCTCCAATCTTCACCTGCAACTAACAACACTATAAGAGGGGCTGAGCAAAGCGGTAGCATAGCCAATCAATGGTTTGCTAGGACAAGGTGGGTTAGAGGCTTGGCTCAACAATATGGGAGGCATGATAAGCAAGTGGTAGGTATCGCAGCATAGGCATAGCAATAGAGCGAGCAACTAGCAAGCAAAGATAGAGGTGATTTCGAGGGTATGGTCATCTTGCCTGAAATCCCGCAAGGAAGAAGAACGAGTCCATGAAGAAGTCAAATGGACGTAGTCGAACGGGTCCTCACAAACGTGACGTTAATGGAACCAACCCGAAGAAGCAACACCGGAAAGAAGCACACAACATAGTAAACAACCAACACATGAACATGGTATTATATGCGGGATGCGATATGTGATGCATATGCATGATTTGCAAAGGAATGATTGAACCTGGCCTCAACATAAAAATCCAAGAGTTCCACTGGAAAGGTGAGGTGATTTCGGTTGAAATCGATATAAAAATCGCCGGGATCGGATGCACGGTTTGGAAAAGGCAAGCAAAACAAATATGGCACCGGTCTGCGATAAACAACAAGTATCCATCTGAATGCATCAAGTTAAATATGCTACATCACTCAAACATGGAAACAAAATACACGATAGGGATCCACTCAAGATGCTTAACAAAAGATGAACACTGAGCTACGGCTAATTCACTCATTAACAGGTTCAAACAAGCATGGCAAAAGAGCAAATGATAACAGGTTTCAGACTTAGTGAAATTAACACGTCTGGAATTTATCATCAGGAAGCACACTTTAGAGCATGAAAACTACAAGCTACAGGAACATATCATGGAAAATCAAGGCATGACATGAAGCTACTCAAAGCACTTAACAAAAGTCCCTTAGTGATCTTGAGCCAAAAGGGATCAGAAAATACAATTGCAAGCATGTGGACATGGCAAAAAAATAAATAGATTCAGACAGTGAAAAACTGGAGCATGCAAATCAGTCAACGAGTAGGCATGTTTACGAGCTCGATGCACTCACTACAGAGCATGGCATGACAAACTAAGCATACACCCATCAAGAAAACATAGCATAGAAGCTATACATGGCAAGAACATCATCATAGCATGCTAGGATCAATAGCAACATCCTCGGCAAAATCGCTAAACATGTCAACAATCTGCTAGGATCATTTTATAGCAAAAGTAGAGCTCGATTACCTCAAGCTAGGGTGCTCCATTAATGCAAACAAAGACATGGATGGATAGAGCACCACAATGTTAACAAAACATCCTTACTGATCATCCTCAAAAGAGGCACGGATCACTAGGAAACAACATGAACATATGGCATAACAACAAAATCAGGACAAGGACTTGTGAAATTCTAAGTCCCTGAAATCAGCATTACCGATTAGGCTACTTTGCAAGCTTGTTCTAGTCACCACATAGATCACAAAAATACATGGCAAGCACCATTGTGAAGATGGCATGGCATATAACAGCACACATGTGGAGCTCAGGATCATAGCATGCACACATTAATCATGGCAAAAATGACAAAATGCCATTTGCTGAAATAGAACTAACAAATTCATCACATAGCCCTCTTCCAACAGCATTTCGGGCATCAATATGAGCTCAAATGAAAATGATGCAATGAGATGAAATGATTTACTCGTCAAGACGAAAATTTTGATATGCTACATGCACGAATCGGAGCAACGGGTGATGAGTTATGACCTGATGAACATGGCATCAAAATACTGGAATCTGGGGACTTAGTCATCTCCGGGAAAAAACAGAACCGGCGCAAAATGTTAAAACGCGCACTGGGCGAGGGTTAGACGGGCTGCTCACCATGGGCCAAGGCCCAGAACGCTGGAGAGGGGACAGGCCGGTGCTGCTGGGCTGGCGGCTGATGTGGCCCAGGACGGGGTCCACGTGCGCGAGTGGGAGGCGGCCCATGAGCGGGCACTCGTCCCCGCTCCCGAGCGGGACGAAGACAAGGCGGCAGCGGGGCTTGAACTCCGGCGACGGCTCGAGGCGATGGTGAGGCAGGTGAGGTCGAGGGAGGCCGGGATCCATCAGATCCGGTGGAGGACGAGACCGGGGACCCATTCCGGCGATGGACGGAGCTCGGGGAGGCGCGGCTCCACAGCGGGGTTGGGGTCCTAGCGGCGAGGAGTCCGGCGAGCGGTTGCCGGCGGCGAGGTGTCGAGGGCGTAGACGAGTGACGCGCGGGGTCGATGGAGAGGCCGGGGCGGCGAGCTCCGACGTCGGCGGCGGTCGGAGGAAGAGGCCGCGACGCAGGCTGTCCTGGTGGCGGGGCAAGAAGGCAGGTGGGGGCGAAGCTTCGTCGGTGGAGGCGGGCGGCGCGCGGTGGCCGGCGCTGAAGGTGGGCGGCGGCTCGGGGCTCGGGAGCCCGCGGGTGGCGGCGGCAGCGGCCCGAGCCGGGAGGTCCCGATCCGGGCCCCGGCGGGCCGCGGCGGCGGGGGAGGCGCGGCTGACACTTGGCACTCTCCGATTTGCTGCGGCGCGGTGGCGGACATGTCCGTCGATGGGAAATTTGTCCAGCGGCGCGAAGAGGAGAGATCTAGGGTTTGTACCGCGGAATTTTCGGGGGAGGCCACATATTTATAGGTAGAGGGAGCTAGGAGAGTCCAAATGAGGTGTGGTTTTCGGCCACGCGATCGTGATCAAACGACCGAGATGATGGAGGAGGTTTAGGTGGGTTTTGGGCCACTTTGGAGGGGTGTTGGGCTGCAACACACACGAGGCCTTCTCGGTCCCTCGGTTAACCGTTGGAGTATCAACCGAAGTCCAAATGGCACGAAACTTGACAGGCGGTCTACCGGTAGTTAACCAAGGCCACATGACAAGTCTCGGTCCAATCCGAAAACATTTAACACCCACACACGAAAAGAGATAGAAAGGGACACCTGGTGACATAGGAGCGCCTGATTGCAAAACGGACAACGGGGAAAATGCTCGGATGCATGAGATGAACATGTATGCAAATGAAAGGCACATGATGACATGATATGAGATGCATGACATGCAAGCAATGACAAGGCAACAAGAATGAGAAACTGGAGGAACACCTGGCACATCGGTCTCGGGGCGTCACAACACTCCACCACTACGAGAGGATCTCGTCCCGAGATCTAGAATGGCACCGGAGGGAAAACGGAAGAGAAAGAGAAGAGGTAAAACTAAGTTGCTTCTTTGACGAACGAGTGAAACCAAAGAACCTTGAAAAGGTTGAGCAAAATGAAAGAAATAAAGCAACGGGGAAGAACAAAGTTGAAAGCACTCCGTTAAGAAAGAGGAATAAGAAAGAACCGATTCGGGTAGCACTCCGGTTGGAAAGATATGCAAGGCTTGATAATATGAAAGAACTCGAGCAAAAAGGCACAACACTCCGGTTGAATGGATAGGCATGAAAAGAACATGATCTTTGAGAAAACGAGATGATGGGTTGAAAAGAGCAACATCACAATGCCTCCGGAAGGAATGAAAGAATGCAAAGAAAAGAACGGAGAAGAAAAACAACATGTCCTACCTCAAATGAGCTTGAAAAAGCATCTTTAGGAGAAGGTTCAAACGGAATTGTTTGAAAACCAACAACGAAAAGAGTAAGCTTGATGTGGGCTTATGAAGAACATCTCAAAACTATGATGTGAAATTCTGCCACTAACGGAAACGATAGATTGGATTTATATCAACAAGGGGATGAGAAACTTATTTCACTGGGAGGATAAAAGAACTTGAGTCATTTATAAGCACCATAATAGCAACAATCCTTAGAGAAAGCTTTAGGTGAAACATGACACAAGATAACTCCAACGAAGAGATTGATGGGTTTAAATATCTCATTCTTGATAACTTTGTGAACCATGAAACATGAACTGAAATTATGGAGAATGACATAATACCACCTCCAATGATGCGGTAGAAAGAATTGCACTTCGGATTGCAAGATGAAGAATGCTTGAGCTCCTCTGAAAAGAATCTTGATGATAATGTCGAGAAGGAATTAAATCCTTGATGAACCATCATGTAGCACCTCCATGAAGAACTCCGGCAAACAAAAGAATGATCAAACGGAAGGAAAGAGAAGTTGAAAACACAAGGTGAAACCTTGCAATTATCAGATGGATCTCCGTGGTGAGATGAAACGGAAAACCTCGGAACTCCGAAAAAGAAAGATGAAACAATTGAAATAGGGAATTTGAAGAACCTCTGGAATAAGGAATTAATCATTAGGATGAAACAAGAATAAGAATTACATTATGCTTATCCTTCACCAATTAAATTGATGACCAACAATGGATTTGGCACACTATTTATTCTTGTAGTAAGGATTAAGAGAGATATAGCGCAAACTTGAGAAGGTCTTCAACGAACCACTGGTAGGATGAAACAACGAATGAATTAGTATGATAACCATGGAACAAAGATCTTGAACGACCCACCGTAAGAATTGAAAAGGAACGAATAAAACATGAGAAAACACCGGGTAGGATCAGCAAATAAACGAAGATGCTTGAGAGAATTTAGATCCATGAGAATGAAGAGATTACGAGCTGATTAGAGAATCCTTGATTTAAGTACCGGTATGATTTAGAGTATGAGAGCTGAAGGCTGGAGTAAAAAAATCTTAGGTGATGGGTCCGGATAAACAAACTGAACAGAATCTTGAATTGCTCTGGATAGGTGAAAAGAATTTTGACAATCGAAAAACAATTATGAGAGATGGCCTCGAACTAGAACCACGAATCTTGAAGAGAATGGAGCAGGATTGAGAGAAAATTCTTCTTCGGTCTTCAAAATCTAAGAATTACGACAAGAAACAACACCATGAATTGTTTTGACACTCCGGAATGAAGAATGGAATGGTTGAGCCAATGGTGAAAATAATTTGGAAGATCTTGGAGAAACACATTTGACTGATGATAAAACATTCTTACGTCAAACTTTAGAAAAGAATTTGAGAAGCTCCGAAAAAATAAGAAGAGTCAGGTAAGATCCTGGGAAAAACCTGTGGGTTAGGGCCCACTCAAGAGAAAGCACCGTTAGAATGATTAAAAAGAGAGATTGCACCGGTTGAATTGAAAGGCTTGAATGAGATAACATCCTCAAATAGCTTGAACGGATTAAGAGTGGAAACACGAATCTTCTGAGATATCTTTAGCACTCCGGAACAAATGAATAGCGAGAAATGAATGAATATGAGGAGAACCAGCAAGAGAGGGTATTTGAAACGAGGAAAAGGGATATGATCAACACCAAAAGTTTGAATTGGTCCACCGGAGAAGGAAAGGAGCAAATAACGATGAACTTGAGGCTCCGTTAGTATCTTCATGAGAATCGCCGGATAAGAACATTGACGGAAAAGGAATGGAGAGGCTTCCCATGAATAAAATGATACGTGAATAAGAAATCTGAGTCCTTGAAGAAAAAGGGTGGGTGGGCGGGAAAACAAAGGCAACTTGGAGACGAATGAAACAAACACCGTTGAGAAGACTTGAGTTGATCTTGCGGATGTTGAAATGATCGGATCCACTTGAAGAGAAACACACCGGTTGAAACGGATTGACATGACAATCTCGATGATCATGAATGATTGGTATTCACATAGGAACATGAGAACACAGCTTAGGAAAGGTATGGAATCAACATTTGACTTCGAAGCAACTCGAATACCACAACTCAAAACAAAACAAAGGATTGGCTTGCAAAATAAGCCAGAACAAACATATGATAGATATTTCGTCTGAAGTTTTCATGGTGGGACCTACACGGGCTCGATCGTACATCACCATCATGTACAAGGCAGTGCACATGACATACGAAGCGTCCCTGAGTCGGCATAGCCAAGGACTCTTTAGGACGCAATGAGACCACTATAAAACCAACCGTGGATAGGCGGACCACTAGACGTCGAACCCCAATATCATATCATACATCTGTCGGAAAGATATCCTAAGAGCTACTTGAATTCCCACTTATAAACTCCCGAAATTTTCCGGTTATGCAATCAGGTGTTGGGGATACAGGGGAAGCATAATATCTCACCCAAAACTAGCAAATCCTACATCCAGCTGTATCCATCCTTCAACACATAACCAAGAACCTTCGGAAAACATTTACCTCAACCTTCGAAAAGCATCCGTTATACGAGTTATGGCAATACTCCCGAACTCCCGCCCCAGTACTGGGAGGCGTTGAGGTTATCTCACCAACAACTGCATAAAATAGATTTTCGATGTCGGCGAAACTAATCTCAGGTATTCCAGAACTGCAATGATAAAATTGTGACGACAACACCTCGGAGCTCAACTCCCCGGGGCACTGCCACAACCCCTAAATGACAGGAGGCACCAAGAACAATGTTCTCGTACAAAACCATCGGAACGATTCCATGATACCCGCGTGATCCTAAATTTTTTTAGTGAAATTTGAGAAGAGAAGAGTCAAAACTCTATGTCAGGATGCCTCACCAGAGCAATGAAGGGACTGAGGAGTAAAAAGAATTCCTAACTCTCCAATATATAATTCCTAAATGACTCAAAACATTTTTCTCGACTCAACAACGTCAAGGATTCGATCAAGCAGGGGGCTCCTAAGGTAGGGGAAGGCTCTGATTACCAACTTGTAACGCCCTCGATGCGGCTATATCTCCTACGTGTCGAAACACGACTTAGAGGCATAACCGCATTGAACGCAATGTCGCAAGTGAGGCAATTTTCGCAAACAACCCATGTAATATAAATAAAAGGGGAAAGGATACATAGTTGGCTTAAACTCGCCACATCACACAAATACATGAATAGCATTACATCATCCAGATACAATCAAGGTCCGACTACGGAACCAAAATAAAAGAAGACTACCCCAAATGCTACGCAGATCCCCGGTCGACCCCAACTGGGCTCCACTACTGATCAACTAGAACAAAACAACACAAAGGAAAAGATCTTCATCGAGCTCCTCCTTGAGCTTGGTTGCGTCAGCTGCACGGTTCAACGACACCTGCAAGCTAGTTTCAGAAGCATCTGTGAGTCACGGGGACTCGGCAATCTCACACCCTCGTGATCAAGACTATTTAAGCTTATGGGTAAGGTAAAGGTATGATGTGGAGCTGCAGCAAGCGACTAGCATATATGGTGGCTAACATACGCAAATGAGAGCGAGAAGAGAAGGCAAAGCACGGTCGAGAAACTATGATCAAGAAGTTATCCTAGAACAACCTACGTTAAACATAACTCCAACACCGTGTTCACTTCCCCGACTCCGCCGAGAAGAGACCATCACGGTTACACACGCAGTTGATGTATTTTAATTAAGATCAACTTCAGGTTTTCTACAACCGGACATTAACAAATTCCCATCTGCCCATAACCGCGGGCACGACTTTCGAAAGTTCAAAACCCTACAAGGGTGTCCCAACTTAGCCCATCACAAGCCCTCACGGTCAACGAAGGATATTCCTTCTCCTAAGACATTCCGATCAGACTCGGCATCCAGGTTACAAGACATCTTGACAATGGTAAAACAAGTCCAGCAACACCGCCCGAATGTGTCGACAAATCCCGATAGGAGCTACACATATCTCGTTCTCAGTGCACACTCAGATGAGACATCCTACGAGTAAAATCAACCCTCAAGTTACCTCGAGGTGGCCCCGCAGTCTACTCGGTCCGACCAACACTCAGAGGAGCACTGGCCCGGGGGGGTTAAAATAATGATGACCCTTGGGAGCGCGACTCCCAAGGGAAAAAGAGGCTAGGTGGCCAATGGTAAAACCAATGTTAGGCATTGCTGGAGGAGTTTTATTCAAGGCGAGCTGTCAAGGGGTTCCCATTATAACCCAACCGCGTAAGGAACGCAAAATCCGGGAACATAACACCGATATGACAGAAACTAGGGCGGCAAGAGTGGAACAAAATACCAGGCATAAGGTCGAGCCTTCCACCCTTTACCAAGTATGTAGATGCATTTATTAAATAAGAGATATTGTGATATCCCAACAAAATATCCATGTTCCAAACATGGAACAAGCTCCAATCTTCACCTGCAACTAAGAACGCTATAAGAGGGGCTGAGCAAAGCGGTAGCATAGCCAATCAACGGTTTGCTAGGACAAGGTGGGTTAGAGGCTTGTCTCAACAATATGGGAGGCATGATAAGCAAGTGGTAGGTATCGCAACATAGGCATAGCAATAGAGCGAGCAACTAGCAAGCAAAGATAGAAGTGATTTCGAGGGTATGGTCATCTTGCCTGAAATCCCGCAAGGAAGAAGAACGAGTCCATGAAGAAGACAAATGGACGTAGTCGAACGGGTCCTCACAAATGCGACATTAACGGAACCAACCCGAAGAAGCAACACCGGAAGGAAGCACACAACATAGTAAACAACCAACACACGAACATGGTATTATATGCGGGATGCGATATGTGATGCATATGCATGATTTGCAAAGGAATGATTGAACCTGGACTCAACTTGGAAATCCAAGAGTGCCACTGGAAAGGTGAGGTGATTTCGGTTGAAATCGATATAAATATCGCCGGGATCGGATGCACGGTTGGAAAAGGTAAGCAAAACAAATATGGCACCGGTCTGTGATAAACAGCAAGTAGCCATCTAAATGCATCAAGTTAAATATGCTACATCACTCAAACATGGCAACAAAATACATGGTAGGGATCCACTCAAGATTCTGAACAAAAGATGAACACTGAGCTACGGCTAATTCACTCATTAACAGGTTCAAACAAGCATGGCAAAAGAGCAAATGATAACATGTTTCAGACTTAGTGAAATTAACACGTCTGTAATTTATCATCAGGAAGCACACTTTAGAGCATGAAAACTACATGCTACAGGAACATATCATGGAAAAGCAAGGCATGGCATGAAGCTACTCAAAGCACTTAACAAAAGTCCCTTAGTGACCTTGAGCCAAAAGGGATCAGAAAATACAATTGCAAGCATGTGAACATGGCAAAAACATAAACAGATTCAGATAGTGAAAAACTGGAGCATGCAAATCAGTCAATGAGTAGGCATGTTTACGAGCTGGATGCACTCACTACAGAGCATGGCATGACAAACTAAGCATACACCCATCAAGAAAACATAGTATAGAAGCTAGACATGGCAAGAACATCATCATAGCATGCACGGATCAATAGCAACATCCTCGGCAAAATCGCTAAACATGTCAAAAATCTGCAAGGATCATTTTATAGCAAAAGTAGAGCTTGATTACCTCAAACTAGGGTGCTCCATTAATGCAAACAAAGACATGGATGGATAGAGCACCACAATGTTAACAAAACATCCTTACTAATCATCCTCAAAAGAGGCACGAATCACTAGGAAACAACATGGACATATGGCATAACAACAAAATCAGGACAAGGACTTAGTGAAATTCTAAGTCCCTGAAATCAGCATTACCGATTACACTAGTTTGCAAGCTTGTGATAGTCACCACATAGATCACAAAAATACATGGCAAGCACCATTTTGAAGATGGCATGGCATATAACAAAACACATGTAGAGCTCAGGATCATAGCATGCAAACATTAATCATGGCAAAAATGACAAAATGCCATTTGCTGAAACAGAACTGACAAATTCATCACGTAGCCCTCTTCCAACAGCATTTCGGGCATCAAGATGAGCTCAAATGAAAATGATGCAATGAGGTGAAATGATGTACTCATCGAGACGAACATTTTGATATGCTACACACACGAATTGGAGCAATGTGTGATGAGTTATGACCTGATGAACATGGCATAAAAATACTGGAACATGGCATAAAAAAACAGAATAGGCGCAAAATGTTAAAACGCGCACTGGGCGAGGGTTAGACGGGCTGCTCACCATGGGCCAAGGCCCAGGACGCTGGAGAGGGGACAGGCCGGTGCTGCTGGGCCGGCTGCTGATGTGGCCCAGGACGGGGTCCACGTGCGCGAGGGGGAGGCGGCCCATCACCGGGCGCTTGTCCCTGCTCCCGAGCGGGACGAAGACAAGGCGGCGGCAGCGCGTGAACTCCGGCGACGGCTCAAGGCGACGGCGAGGCAGGTGAGGTCGAGGGAGGCCGCCGACGTTGGCGGGCGGCGGCGCGGGCTCGGGCGCCCGTGGGTGGCGGCGGCGGCGTCCCAGGCCGGGAGGGCCCGATCCGGGCCCTGGCGGGCCACGGCGGCGGCGGAGGCACGACTGACACTTGGTGCTCTCCGATTTGCTGCGGCGCGGTGGCGGACATGTCCGTCGGTGGGAAATTTGTCCGGTGGCGCGGAGAGGAGAGATCTAGGGTTTGTACCGCGGAATTTTCGGGGGAGGCCACATATTTATAGGTAGAGGGAGCTAGGAGAGTCCAAATGAGGTGCGGTTTTCGGCCACACGATCGTGATCGAACGACCGAGATGATGGATGAGGTTTAGGTGGGTTTTGGGCCACTTTGGAGAGGTGTTGGGCTGCATCACACACGAGGCCTTCTTGGTCCCTCGGTTAACCGTTGGAGTATCAAACGAAGTCCAAATGGCACGAAACTTGACAGGCGGTCTACCGGTAGTAAACCAAGGCCACATGACAAGTCTCGGTCCAATCCGAAAACGTTTAACACCCGCACACGAAAAGAGATAGAAAGGGACACCGGGTGACATAGGAGCGCCGGATTGCAAAACGGACAATGGGGAAAATGCTCGGATGCATGAGACGAACATGTATGCAAATGAAATGCACATGATGACATGATATGAGATGCATGACACGCAAGCAATGACAAGGCAACAACAGCGAAAAACTAGAGGAACACCTGGCACATCAGTCTCGGGGCGTCACAGTGTGGCAGGATACTATGACATGAAACTGATATGGGAATAGGAGGACAAAGAAGCAGTATCGGCGGGTGGGAATCTGAACTTTAGTGAAATCAGGGGCAAATGCGCCAGAGACTACTTGCGGGCACGTGCAAAGAGGCGTGATGATGGAACTTATTACTTTGAGAATGCACATGACGCCAAACTGTATGAAGTGGTAGAGGCTTCCAAGATCCCTGGAAGGTTCTACAGGAACTCAGGGCCATGTGACATTCTGTCCATTGCTCTGGACACAAAAGAGCCCCCTGGCCGTGCAAGGATTATAGGTGTTAATGTCCCGCACAAGAGGGCTTTCACACTCAGCAAAGAAGAGGTATTCAGCATGAAAAAAGCGAGGAGTGAAATGAAGCAGAATGCATTGTTTGAAAAGTTGAAGAAGGAGATTTATCCGACTGTTCGAAAGGATGTTGAGGAGTCAATGATGATGCAGAAGACTCTAACACTGACAGATAGCCAGCAGATGGGAGGGGAGGCGGGCATGGATGATGCTGCTTATTGCGCGACAACACTACACAAGAGTAGCTGTGCATCAGCTGACCCCAGCGACACTGAGACTACAGCTGCTCGTGATGACGCTATATCTGATCTATCTAGAATGAAAGACAGACTGAAGGGCATGCTTACACATTATGAAGGTACATTAAAATGTGCAACCCCCTGGGTTTGCCCACCCTTCTTGGAAGATGGCCTCTTCTTGGACAATGTGCCATTGAAGCCGGGTTGTGTGAAGTGTTACATGACTGAAGTAAAGCCTGGATTCAATGAATTTGCCCTAAAGAATGTCCTAGGAGACTTCAATGAGCAAAGGACCTTGGGAGAAACACTGTTACATCACTTCCAGTGGCCACGAAAGGAAATAGAGTTCATTGATGCGATTCCTGAAGCCCCGCCAAGAGCAACCACTATCTCCCCTCAACCAGTGACGCTCTCCTTGCCACAGCAGCTCTTGCCGGCTGATGCATCAACCTGTGATCAGCCGGCCCGACTTTGTGGCGTACAGACAATGTCATCTTCCGCCCAAAAGCAGCCAGTGGCAAGGCCTACAACTGCTGATGATGCACCACTGGTTCAGATGCCGGCCATTGAAGCAGCAGTGGGAGACCCAGCTATAGCACATGCTCAGCAGACCAACCTGGTGGAACAGACTGCTAAGCAGTCTGTAGGTCCAGAACCGACTGCTCATTAGTCCGTCGGTCCGCAGGCGCGTGATCAGCATACCAATGCGTCAGCACTTCCTGCTCAGCAAACCAACGCGTTGGCATGACCTCCTTAGCACACCGATAAGTTGGCACCACCTGCGCAGAAACACGACATAGCTTCAATGCATGGTCAGTAGTCCGATGCCTCTGCTCCAATAGCCCAGCAGTCCGTCACAGCAGCACCGCCAGCTCAGCGGTCTGGCATAGATAAACCGTCTGCTAAGAAGTCCGTCCAAGCTTCACCGTCTGCTCAGTAGTCTACCTTGCAGGCAACCAGACGTTCTTCCAGAAATGCTTCAAGTACCAAGAAGGAAGTGGCCAAAAAGGCTACAACCACGACCACGAGGAAGGGTAGTGGGAGAGTGAAGAGGAAAGAGAATGATTGCCTCTTACTTAAAGCACTCATCGCCCAGAACCAAATTAACAACAGCTTGTTTGAATCGGGGAGTAATATTATTTCTGACACCATGGATGATGAATAAGTAGAATTATTGCTTGCTAAAAGTAAAGCATATGTACTTGAAGCATGCAATTACGTCCATGGCCAGCCATTTCTTGTTGGCAAATACTTTGATCAGTGCAGCTCCAGTTGCCGCGAGTTACATGAATATTGCATGGTCCACTACAATAGAGATCATTTCTGACACGATGCTGGTTCCATCAATGTGAGTTTCGAGGACTTACATCTCTTCTTCAACTTCAATGTGTGTCGGTATTCTAGGAACGGGGGACCCCATACTTGCCTGCCTGCGGCCCGCAGCGTGGCTCCTCCAGCGGCCCTGTACGGCCCATCCTCACCAACAAACACGCAAGACCCTCGCGAGGGGCCAAGCCTCGCGAGGCAGACGGCGCAAGACCTCCTCAGGGACGGCCTCACTAGGCTGGCTCACGAGGGGCAGAGAGATCAAGGCAAGGTGAACCTCGCGAGGTTCCAATGACGCAAGCCATCACGATCAAGGCCAGGCGGGCGCCAGCATGCATAGTGTCCTCGTTTCCTCTTTGGTGTTAAGGAGGCAAGCGCAGGCGAGGAGTTCCGAGGCATCAGGCAAAGGTTGGCATATCGGTGCAACAAGACCAAGACTAGCAGAACGGTAGACGGAGGTCACCGCGGAGCCCAAGACAGCATCACCACCAGAGCCTTTGGCAGGAGAAGACTACTTTTGTCAGGATAGCTTGTACTAGCTGCCCCCTTCAAATTGGCCGTGGTGGGATCCTTTCCCGCTCAATATTCGGGAAGAGGACCAGGGCCTCTATAAATAGGACTAACCACCACCATAATGAGGCAGAGGATCCAGATGATCCTCAACCACACAAGCTCACCAAGCACAGGAACACCTCTGCTCAGGAGGCTATTCTTCCCTTGTAACTGTTCATCCCCAACCCAAGAGGCAATCCACCACACCACACTAGAGTAGGGTATTACACCACAACGGTGGCCCGAACGGTTGAACCAGTATAAACCTTGTGTCTCATATTCTTTGGGTCCGTCAAGCTAGGCAGTGAGATCGTCGAGTGCGCTAACTAGAGAGGGGGAGATCTTCATGTGCACCCCAGTGTTCGAACCTCCAGGGTTTTGTCAGAACTCGAAATCCGACATTTGGCGCACCAGGTAGGGGTGCACCGGAGTCTTCCTTCCGCCAGTCGATCCGCCGACACTCCGCAGCTCCAATGTCCGTCGAACCGAGGACCAATGTCGGTCGTTGGGGAGCTTGGCCGGCCCGGGTAGCCCCACCTACCCAAGAAGACCTCAACCCCGCGCCCCAGGCAGCACGCGCACCGCCAAGCGCTGCACGGCATGAGCGGTGTGGTCAAGTGCCATCCACCCTTACTCCACGCCAAGTACGGGCAACTGCAAGGGCTTCAAGCCACGCTATGGCCATGGTGCCGCACACCCGACGTGAATAAGCAAACATGAGTTCCACACTCACGGTGGCTCACGAGCTGTTGCGATGATGGCTGATGTAGAGCGGTCAGGATGCACTGCTGGAGCGCGTCGCCGAGCTACTGGACGCCACAACCTCGGGAGCGCCTCCCTTCTGCTCCCTGCTTACACTCCAGGCCGCAGCCGGATCGCATGGCGGGCCTCGCCGTGCCCGCGCGCCCTCGAGCGCGGCTCTAGGCTCCATCGACACTGGCGCGGCCAACGGCACCAAACGCTGAATCGCACCCCCGCCACCTCCGACGAGCACAGGTACGAGCGTCGCCGCCTATGGCCCCGGTAGGATTCCGCCCTACCATCCTCTAGGCGGTGCGCTGGGCCGAGCGACATGGAGCATGGGGCACTACGGCGAGGTCTTTGAGGCGACGGCCTCGGAGGCCTACGTACCCCGCATGATGGACCAGGAGTACATGCTGGAAGACAACCCCAGCTCGTTCCTCGAGCCAAGATGGGAGGAGGAGGCACTAGGAACTGGGGACTTCCAGGAGCCTCTCGGAAGCCTCACCAACCATGCCAACAACAACAGCTACAGGGTACCAGTAATCTCTCAGAGCAATCTTACGCTAACCATGGGTCGCAGGAGGATCAGGTCACGGTGGCGGACGGCGGCCCCCCTTCCGCTAGGGGGAGCGCACTGGGGGCTACCAGGGAGGAGCCGGGAGCAAGGCCCCTCCCCGCATCGTGCGGAGGAAGACATCCCCCGAAGGTAGGCCCTCTGCCGGGGAGGTGCCGACGAGCCTTCCCCCGGCAGAGGACCCGTGGTCGCCGAGGGCGCCACTGGCATCCCCTTTGCCCCCTGGTGTCGTCCTGGTCGCCGGTTGCCCCCAGTGGTGGTCGAGGGCGGTGCAAGGCGGGGCCCTCGTTTGGCGATATGAAGTAAAAGGCTCGCCCCTGTGAAGATCTCCACTCGTGACACTCTCGCGTATTAATGAGTGGGGCTCTACACGCCCCGGAGTCTCAGGAGTGCCGCCCTTGGGCCTCGGGGGCTCCCTCCCATGACTAGTGGTAGCACTTAGCTCCACGCTGGTGAGAATACAAGAAGACTAGACTAGGTGTCGGACGCGGCCATTTGCTTTCGATCACTCTTTTTGTAGCCTTGTTTTATGGCTTTGGATTTGAGTTGAAGCTGAATTTTCGTTGATAAGAGCGGGGGTGCCTTTTCTCGTTCTTGGGATTTGGTTCCTTGCCCTAGTTCAGGGTTCATCCCTGTTGCCTCCCCCCTTGTGAGCTCCTCGCGAGCGGGGCTGGGCACGGCACGCGCATGTTGCGCACACGTCCTCCCATGGCTAACGCTCGCTTCTTGCGAGGCCCTCTCGGGCGGATCGGCAGGCTTCTCCGGAACTCAAGACCTAGTGGCCTGGTCTGGAACTGGCCCGGACAAAGGTAAACCACAGCAGTAGGCTCATGGCAGGACTCGTAGATTTATGAAAACACATCTTTAGCCTAGCCTAAAGAACAAAAGCAATAATCTGTTTACATGAGGGGCTTCCCCTCCCAAAATGCTCTTACAACCTTCAGGGCCGTGCCCGAGCTTTCATATGCAGGGTCAACAGAAAGGAAGCGCGGGTTCAATCAGACATATCGCTCACCGCGTCCTCCGGGTCGCCCTCAGACGCATCGCTGGCATCGTTGTCACCATCGCTGATGTCTCCGTCATCGTCACCGGCATCGTCCCCGCCATCGCTGGTGCCGCCCTCGCCATCGTCCACCACGTCGCCTTCATCCGCAGCAACCACCACTGCGTCATCCTCGGAGGTGAAGGCCCTGACCCTGGCATCCACATTGTCCTCAACCTAGCGCGCCAGGTCGTCCTGGATGGCCTGGGGCACAGGGGCAATGGCGGCGTCAAATTCAAAGTTGGGGTAGGTGTTCTGGAGATGGCTGAAGACACGGTAGAACGCATGCTTGAGCAAGCCGCGGCTCCTCTCCTCGACAAGCACGCGAGCCCTCTCGAATTGATTTTCCAAGCGCGTCACCACGTTAGTGAAGAAAAGGAGGTGACTAGCGTAGTCGTCTGAGTGGGTATGAGGTGCATTCTCGTCGCAGACGGCACCTAGCACCGCGTTGGCTCTGGTCCTGAGGTTTTGGAGCATGGGGGCGTTCTCGCGCTCCAGTGTACGCCGCCGGAGCGCTTCCTCCCTGCCCCGCTGCACGGAGGATTCGGAGCCGGCGACCCGCTGCTGAAGAGAAGACAGCTCGGCACGTGCGGAAGCCAGCTCGGCTTGCACTGAAGACAGGGCGGCTACAGCGGATTTCTCGCGACCTTCAGCTTCGTCCAACCTTGACCTGAGGGCCTCGGTCCTGCCCACAGCCTCGGCTTCCACAAGCTTCAACTTCAGGTCGTACCTGCCCACAAGGTTCGTGCAAGCCGCGGCCGCTCAGCGATCGACTTCCTCCTGGGCCTTGGCCTCGCGTGCGCCGACAGCGTCCTCATCTTGGGCAACCTGGAGCTCCCTCGTCTCCAACCGCTTGAGCTCAAGGCTGCACTCCGCGGCTTCCAGCTCCAGCGCCTCCTCACGCCTCAGGATCTCCTCCTCCTCGGCAGGCATCCCCCTCATCGACGCTAAGGCGGCCTTGCGCGCCTCCACTTGCTGCTCCAGGGAAGCACTCCAGGCTTGGAGCTCCCACGCATGCTTCTCTGTGATCTCGCTACATCGATCAGCTTCCCGAGCTTCTTCCAAAGCGCGGTTGCAAGCTTCACGCGAGGTCACAAGAGACGCCTCGGCCTTCGCATTATCAATCTCACATGGGTGGCGCCCAAGGTTGATGGCCACCTTCAGCTTATGCCACTCCTCCACCAGCCGAAGGCCCTCGGCCTCGAGGCGCGCATCTACATTCGCGAGCTCCCCGCCAAGCCGGTTCATCGCGCCCATCGCCTCCCGGAAGAGCTCGTGGCGGACGACACTCCTTTCATGCGTAGCTTTGAGCACGCAGCCGAGTCCGTCCTCCACAGCAGGGGCCGTCGAAGGGTCTCGAAGCGGCTCGCCCCTTTCCTGCAGGGGGCTGGGGGCTGACGCTCCTCCGGACGCCAACAGGGGTTCAGCAGGAGCCCGATTAGGATGAGGCTCACCGCTCCAAGAAGGGACCAAGACCGAAGCCATCCAGTTGCCGTCCATAACTAGAGGAGGAGACCTTGGCACGGTCGTCACACCCCCGACGAGGCCACGAAGAAGATACGGCAGGAGCGCGGGCTCAAGGCGCCAAGCCAGCGCGCCAAGCCGGTTCATCGTGCCCATCGCCTCCCGGAAGAGCTCGTGGTGGACGACACTCCTTTCATGCATAGCTTTGAGCACGCAGCCGACTCTGTCCTCCACAGCAGGGGCCGTCGAAGGGTCCCGAAGAGGCTCGCCCCTTTCCTACAGGGGGCTGGGGGCTGACGCTCCTCCGGACGCCAACAGGGGTTCAGCAGGAGCCCAGTTAGGATGAGGCTCACCGCTCGAAGAAGGGACCAAGACTGAAGTCATCCAGTTGCCGTCCATAACCAAAGGAGGAGACCTTGGCACGCTCGTCACACCCCCGACGAGGCCACGAAGAAGATACGGCAGGAGCGCGGGCTCAAGGCGCCAAGCCAGCGCGTTGGCCTCTCCGGCTGACCCTGTGACGGGGGCGGCGTGCCGGCTTGGGACGCTCAAGGCCAGCGGAAGACTCGAGGCATGGGGAGGTTGCGTCACCATGGGCTTCATGGCCTTGGAAGATGGGATCCTGGAGAACTACCGTCAGGAAGGGAAGCGGCACTCGAGGAATTACAGAGATAAGGTACTTACGCATCTACGGCGATGTACTTCCTATGTTTCAACGGCCGGACGGTGCCATTGCTGCAGCATGGAGACTCCTTCCTCTTACGGAGCGCCGTGAAGTCCACGCGGAACCGGCCCAAGCGTTGCACGTGGCTACCAGCATAGAGAGCGACCGGTGAAGCACCCAAGGAGACGACCTGAGGAATGCCATGCTGAGGAGAGCTACCGGACTCCACCTCGCGGCGACCTGCCGAGGCCTTAGGAGCTTCGGCCTCAGGAATGGCAGACTGCGTCTCCCCCTCAGCTGCTGCCCCAGGGCGAGAATCACGAGTTCCCGAGGACGATGCCTCGGGAACCCCAGGCAGCATGGACACGTCGGCACCAGCGCCTCTAGCTTCCAGCGGTGCTTGCCTCCCTACGTCCACTCCTGGGCAAGCTCGGCGTTGGTGACAAGGAGAGGAACCACAATGATGGGGTTCTCGCGGGGCCCTCGCAAGGCCAACTCGATGCAACCCCCATTCATCGAAGGAGGGCATCTGCCGCGTGAACTCCACCCTGTTCGAGCGGTTGTACAAGCAACAACCCTCTTGCGGCAAATCACCCGGCGAGGGGTCACCGGCCAAGACCTCGATCAACGTCCTTCGTGCCTCGGACAGAAGCCCCGACGCCTGAAGCCTCATGCGATCCTGGTCACTAGTCAGGGCCCACATCGGCTGGGTATGGTGCTGGAATGGGGTGATACGGAGTCGGAGGAACTCCTTCATCACCTTGGGCGCGATCACATCAAGATCCTTCAGCCTCCTCAGCCGGAGCCAGACGAAGGCGAGACAGGAGCCCGCGACCTCCTTGTGACCCCAGCCGGAGCTGGGGACGGCAAGCGACGATGGAGGCGAGAGCAGGGGACTGAGTACCCCGACATCGACATACACCCACCGCATCCAAAAATCGCTCGTGGACGGCGGGAGATCAAAATCAATCCCCGAGCCGGCTGTCGCCGCCACGTCCTGGAAACTCAGTCACCCTGAGCACTACCGGGGGTTGGTTAGGTGCAGCGAGAAGAAATGGCGCAAAAGGGCCACGGAAGGGGCAATGCCCACCAAGCCCTCGTAGACAAAGGCGAACATGGTGAGAAGGGCAACAGACTAGGGATCAAGGTGCGGCATATGGATCTGGTAATGAGAAAGCACGGCATTGAAGAAGGCGCAGAAGGGAGGAACCAGGCCACCCCAAAGAGCATCGACGAAGAATGGGACCTTGGTGGCCGTCCTATAGATGGAGGCTCGGGACGCAGGCCAAGCCACCGTCCCTCCCCATTCGTTGCAGCTGGTAGCAAGCGCAAGGCGGACCTTATCCATGCCCTCCCGATTGAGCACCCGCGATCGGCCGATGGCGGGGTCGACGGCCGGAGCTGAGTTGGCTGAGGACAGGAGCTTCTTCCCTTTCTCTGTCCCGTTCGGCACCATGGCAATAAGGGAAGAGCTCGAGTTGGATTGGAAGAAGAGGCAGAGGTATGAGGAAGCGAAGAAGTCGGGGAGTGTGTTGCCAGCAATGGGGAGGTAACTATGTAGGATGCCGTGGCCGCCTAGCCAGGCGGATTTCAAGGTTGCGTGGGGAAGCGGGGCCGCCCACGTCCCGTCGCTCGCCACGCGTCAACCAAGGCCGCAAGCTGTTGGGGCCCGCAGCGCTCCGCACTTTCCCTTTGGCTTCGCCTCGAAGCCAAGCCTGAGCGCGCCTTGGGCCCGGGGGCTACTGTCGGTGTTCTGGGAATAGGGGTCCCCAGACTTGCCTGGCTGCGGCCCGCAGCGTGGCTCCTCCAGTGGCCCTGTACGGCCCATCTTCACCAACAAAAAGCCAAGACCCTCGCGAGGGGCCAAGCCTCGCGAGGCGGACGACTCAAGACCTCCTCAGGGGTGGCCTCACTAGGCTGGCTCGTGAGGGGCGGAGAGATCAAGGCAAGGCAAACCTCGCAAGGTTCCAATGACGCAAGCCATGACGATCAAGGCCAGGCGGGCGCCAGCGCGCACAGTGTCCTTGTTTCCTCTTTGGTGTTAAGGAGGCAACCGCAGGCGCCTACATGGAGTTCCGAGGCATCAGGCAAAGGTTGCCATATTGGTGCAACAAGACCAAGACCAGCAGAACGGCAGGATGGAGGTCACCGTGGAGCCCAAGACGGCGTCACCACCAGAGCCTTTGGCAGGCAAAGACTACTTTTGTCAGGATAGCTTGTACTAGCTGTCCCCCTTCAAATTGGCCGTTGTGGGATCCCTTCCCGCTCAATATTTGGGAAGAGGACCAGGGCCTCTATAAATAGGACTAGCCACCACCATAACGAGGCAGAGGATCCAGATGATCCTCACCCACACAGGCTCACCAAGCACAAGAACACCTCTCCTCAGGAGGTTGTTCTTCCCTTGTAACTGTTCATCCCCAGCCCAAGAGGCAATCCACCACACCACACTGGAGTAGGGTATTACACCACAACGGTGGCCCGAACCAGTATAAACCTTGTGTCTCATATTCTTTGGGTCCGTTAAGCTAGGCCGTGAGATTGTTGAGTGCGCAAACTAGAGAGGGGGGAGATCTTCGTGCGCACCCCAGTGTTCGAACCTCAAGGGTTTTGCCGAAACTTGAAATCTGACAACATGCTCGATGCCACTCTTGTTAGATGCCTAATTTTGTAAGTACTTAACAAACTCTGATCAACTTCTCCATACAAAGTTGTAAATGGTAAACAGCTAACTGCATTTATTCCTCTCAGGGGATTGAACACGCGGAGAAGAAAAAGGGAGAGTGTGTATTTCATAGATCCTGCATTAGCAAATGGCACAACATTAGATGGTAAGGACCGACGGGACTGGGCCGTTAACACGGTCCTCCGTATCTTCGAAAACACGTCCCATGCAGAATCATTTCTCTGGCCATATCATGAATGATAAGTCAAGTAAACAACCACGCATACACTGATTGTCTTTCAGATTTCGACATCATTCGTAAGTTCATGGCTTTCTTAATATGTAGCAATCACTAGATATTGGTATTCATTGTTCAACACAAGAACACAATTTACTACATCGATTCTCTCAGAGAGTCAACAAATGCTCAGGATCTGACGCATGGTCAGCAATTCTTGGATAGGTATTGAATTCTATGATGTTGAAATGAATTTGCATTCATATCTAGTTTAATAATTGATGTTGGCAAAATTCATCATCATTTGCAGTGTGCTCGCATTGTGGAAAACTAAACTAGAGAACCTGTTCAAGACGGAACAACCCGTGCAGCACGAGATCGTTTCTTCGGTAACACACCAAAATCCGTTATTTTTGGAAAATTTATCCAACAGTCTGCAAATACATTTCCTTATGCTAGACATATGTTCAAGCTTCTAAATAAACCTCTTTCTATTTTGTCGAAAGAAAAAATAATACATCTAACACTGGTTAGGTTGTTCCTAACACGACAAATACATGTCTAACTTTGTACAAAAAAATTCAGTGTCCTCAGCAAGAAGTAGGGACCAACCTTTGTGGATACTATGTTTGCAGACACATGATCTCCATCTACAAATCTGCTGATAGTTGTGACGATCCTCACAAATTAGTACTGGTAAGTCTATCTTAATTAATATCTTCTACTCCACTCATATGGCACATTCTGATCTTAAAAATACTTCAGCTCATCATAAAACTGAGGACCCCTGAACAGCTCCTGGCTGGTGAATTGCTGATGGTTTGGAGATTTATCAGCGACTTCTTCCAGGATCACTACATCAATCCCACTGGTGATAATGAAGATTTCAGCATGCATTCTCCTGAAACATTGAATAAGAGTTAGCCGCTAAACGTATAACGCATGGATCCATTGTTTTCCATCTGATGAGGTCTTCGTATTTCATACATTAATTATGTAATGCATATATGTGTGGAAAAATCATTGGAATTTAGCTACCATATGTTCAATTGCAATTGTTGCGAAATCTGATGAATGTTCTTCCCGTGGACACTATTTGTTCAATTGAATATTGTGGCGAATTTGCTTTTTGCGTGCCGATTCAAAATGGGATATTTTTGTTTATTTGTTCAATTAAATATTGTGGCGAGTTTGCTTTTTACGTGCAGATTCAAAATGGTATATTTTTCTTTTAACCTGGCAATTGCTCCGCACATGGTTCAACTAAATGAGTGTGTGCGATCCACATCGGAAGCATACGTCAATCGTAGCGGAACCGTCGGTGATACACAGCAGATCGCAAATGATTTGCAGCCCTACGACGTGTGTGTAGGTTCTCCGAAACCGTTTGTGATATCGCGTTATCACACACGAGAACTGGGAGTAAACCGTGCGAATGCAAATTACAATCCCAGTCGTAATTTTTTCAGGAAACGTGTGGGATCCCAAACGAAAAGTACACATCACTCTTGCGGCAACCGTCGGTGATACTTAAAAAATCACAAACGGTCTGCAACACTTGAATGTGTGCAAAGGGGCTCCTGAACTGTTTGTGATAGAACATTATCACAAACGGTAATTGTTGGAAAATGTGTGCGATGGATTCTAGCATGGCAGACGGGTTACGCAGAAAACTCGTGTGCGATGGGGCACAAATCACACATAGTTCATATGTTGGCCCGTGTGCCTTAGATATTGTTTCTCAAACAGTTCATTACGACTGACCGTATGGTTTCATTTCATCATTAGAAACGCTTAATCACCGATACCACACGTGTGAAATAATTTAGTGTGTGCTGCATCGCACACGATTACATTTTGGAAGGCCTCTGGATCACTGCTCCATATCCCCGACGGTTTCTGGGTCGTGTGGGAAGGACACCCTATCACACACACTCACTTGGTGATGGTTCCAAATGTTGTCACGTAAAGGGGTTAAAAGCCGTTTGTTTAGGACCGACGCGCACCAGTGCTAGCAAATTGCGGAAAGGCAAGAGTGCGTATAATCCAATGACTCACATTAGTCATAAAGAACTTATATACTTATTGCAAAAAAATATTAGCCCTCGAAGCAAAGTACTGCTACGCATTCCCCCAGGGGGTAGATTGGTTGGAAAAGACCATTGCTCATCCCTGACCGCCACTCATAAGGAAGACAATCAATAATAAATCATGCTCCAATTTCATAGCATAACGAGAGACTATACATGCATGCTTCAGGAATCACAAACCTTCACACAAATATTCCTACTAACCACAACCAATTAGTAGTACCTCCCACATATTATCATCTCTATATCTCAAAACTATTGCAAGGAATCAAAAAAATCATATTCAGTGATCCACAAGTTTTATGTAGCATTTCATGACTAACCATGCAAATGACCAATTCCTGTTAACTCTCTAAATAGATATGAGTGAAACATGAGAGTTTAATTCTTTCTACAAAAGATCATACTCTAACAAATATAAGTGAAGCAAAAAAGAATTCTACAAATAACAGTTTTCTATATGAAGAGAAACACGCAATGCAAACCTCATATGATATAAGTGAAGCATATGAAGCATTCTATAAAGCCATACTCAAAAGATATAAGTGAAGTGAAATGAGCATTCTATAAATCAACCAAGAACTATCTCATGCTATCATGGTGCATAAAAGAAAAAAGGAAAATAAACATAAAAGATGCTCCAAGATTTACGCATATCACGTGAACGAAACGAAAACCGAAACATACCGATACATGTTGAAGAAAGATGGGATGCCTTCCGGGGCATCCCCAAGATTAGACGCTTGAGTCAACTTGGCTATTTACTTGGGGTGCCTTGGGCATCCCCAAGCTTGAACTCTTGCCTCTCCTCCTTCTCCTCATATTGAGAACACCTCAATCTTTGAACACTTCACCTACACAAAACTTAATAGAAAACTCGCTGAGATCCGTTAGTATAATAATGCAAATCACTACTTTAAGTACTTTTCAAAACCCATTCATATTTTGTTTTTGCATTTTAGCTACTGTATTATAACTTCTCCATGGCTTATACCACCGATACAATCGATAGTTTCATAAAAAGGAAGGAAAACAATGCATCAAAAACAGAATCTGTCAAAAACAGGACAATCTGTAGTAATTTGAACATTGATCATACTTATGTAAATCCAAAAATTCTGACAAATTAGGAAAAATTAAACAATTTGGATAGCAGCTGTTTAAAAAATTTAGAATTTTTTTGCTTGCTCCAGTAAAAAAATGTAAATTCACGCACTGCAACAAAAGTTTCTTTTAGTGCACCGCACGTAACAATAAGCAATCTAATCATCCTGAAGGCAAATCTTGGCACATTATTTTTATAATACAGTGGATTTGTACAAGGGGGTAATTATTTTTGTTGAAAAGTTTTTGTAATTCAAGATTCACAAAGTTTCCATGGGCATGAACAATGTTCAAGGCATGCCCCCGCTTCCACGGTGGTCATCTTTCACACTTTTTGTTTTTAGGTTCCCCTAAATATTTTTTGTTTTTAAACTTTAGAAAAGAACACAACAGACTAAAATGACTCTCTAAAACTTCTGGATTGTCTCCCTGGCAGCGCTTTCTTTAAATCCATTAAGATAGGCATAAAGTGCTCAAGTAATTGATCCACCCAAAGCCCAAGGTATATCAAAACCAATTTTAATTAGCAAACATTTATAATTTGGTAGTGAGCACAAAGCAACATATGTCATGCAGCGACGAAGTCTAACTCTCTTCCTATGCATCGGCATGTCATAAAAGAACAATTCATGCACATCAAGTAAAGGCCAATACATAGCATAAGCAGTTTCATGCAATTTTATCATGTTGGAAACGTAGAGACGTGGAGATATAGTTCCTCTCTCATAATAATTGCATATAGGAGCAGCAAGCACATGCATATTATATTCATCAAAATTATCATGTGAAATAGTAAAACACAACCCATCAATATAATCCTTAATAAGTGCAAACTTCTTCGATATAGTGTAGTTGGGAGAATTCAAAAAGATAATAGGACTATCATGTGTGGGTGCAATAGCAACAATTTAATTCATGACATAAGGAAATATAGCAAGTTCATCTCCATAAGCATAATTCATATTGGCATCATGGCCACAAGCATAACAAGCATCAAGTTCATCAACAACAACAACAACAACAACAAAGCCTTTAGTCCCAAACAAGTTGGGGTAGGCTAGATGTGAAACCCATAAGATCTCGCAACCAACTCATGGCTCTGGCACATGGATAGCAAGCTTCCACGCACCCCTGTCCATAGCTAGCTCTTTGTCGATACTCCAATCCTTCAGGTCTCTCTTAACGGACTCCTCCCATGTCAAAATCGGTCGACCCCGCCCTCTCTTGACATTCTCCGCACGCTTTAGCCGTCCGCTATGCACTGGAGCTTCTGGAGGCCTGCGCTGAATATGCCCAAACCATCTCAAACGATGTTGGACAAGCTTCTCCTCAATTGGTGCTACCCCAACTCTATCTCGTATATCATCATTCCGGACTCGATCCTTCCTCGTGTGGCCACACATCCATCTCAACATACGCATCTCCGCCACACCTAACTGTTGAACATGTCGCCTTTTGGTCGGCCAACACTCCGCGCCATACAACATTGCGGGTCGAACCGCCGTCCTGTAGAACTTGCCTTTTAGCTTTTGTGGCACTCTCTTGTCACAGAGAATGCCAGAAGCTTGGCGCCACTTCATCCATCCGGCTTTGATTTGATGGTTCACATCTTCATCAATACCCCCATCCTCCTGCAACATTGACCCCAAATACCGAAAGGTGTCCTTCCGAGGTACCACCTGGCCATCAAGGCTAACCTCCTCCTCCTCACAGCTAGTAGTACTGAAACCGCACATCATGTACTCGGTTTTAGTTCTACTAAGCCTAAACCCTTTCGATTCCAAGGTTTGTCTCCATAACTCTAACTTCCTATTTACCCCCGTCCGACTATCGTCAACTAGCACCACATCATCCGCAAAGAGCATACACCATGGGATATCTCCTTGTATACCCCTTGTGACCTCATCCATCACCAATGCAAAAAGATAAGGGCTCAAAGCAGACCCCTGATGCAGTCCTATCTTAATCGGGAAGACATCGGTGTCGACATCACTTGTTCGAACACTTGTCACAACATTATTGTACATGTCCTTGATGAGGGTAATGTACTTTGCTGGGACTTTGTGTTTCTCCAAGGCCCACCACATGACATTCCGCGGTATCTTATCATAGGCCTTCTCCAAGTCAATGAACACCATATGCAAGTCCTTCTTATGCTCCCTATATCTCTCCATAAGTTGTCATACCAAGAAAATGGCTTCCATGGTCGACCTCCCAGGCATGAAACCAAACTGATTTTTGGTCACGCTTGTCATTCTTCTTAAGTGGTGCTCAATGACTCTCTCCCATAGCTTCATTGTATGGCTCATCAGCTTAATTCCACGGTAATTAGTACAACTCTGAACATCCCCCTTGTTCTTGAAGATTGGTACTAATATACTCTGTCTCCATTCTTCTGGCATCTTGTTTGCCTGAAAAATGAGGTTGAAAAGCTTGGTTAGCCATACTATCGCTATGTCCCCGAGACCTTTCCACACCTCAATGGGGATACAATCAGGGCCCATCGCCTTGCCTCCTTTCATCCTTTTTAAAGCCTCCTTCACCTCAGACTCCTGGATGCGCCGCACAAAACACATGCTGGTCTCATCAAAGGAGTCATTCAGTTCAATGGTAGAACTCTCATTCTCCCCATTGAATAGCTTGTCGAAGTACTCCCGCCATCTATGCTTAATCTCTTCGTCCTTCACCAAGAGTTGGCCTGCTCCGTCCTTGATGCATTTGACTTGGCCAATATCCCTCGTCTTCCTCTCCCGGATCTTAGCCATATTATAGATGTCCCTTTCACCTTCCTTCGTGCCTAACCGTTGGTAGAGGTCCTCATATGCCCGACCCCTTGCTTCACCAACAGCTCGCTTTGCGGCCTTCTTTGCCATCTTGTACTTCTCTATGTTGTCTGCACTCCTATCCAGGTATAGGCGTCTGAAGCAATCTTTCTTCTCTTTAAGCGCCTTCTGGACATCATCATTCCACCACCAGGTATCCTTATCTTCGCTTCTCCTTCCCCTAGACACTCCAAACTCCTCCGAGGCCACCTTACGAATGCAAGTCGCCATCTTCATCCACACATTGTCCGCATCCCCTCCTTCCTCCCAAGGGCCCTCCTTAAATACCCTCTCCTTGAACACCTGAGCTACCTCCCCCTTGAGCTTCCACCACTTCGTTCTAGCGACCTTGGCACGCTTATCCCGCTGGACACGAATCCGAAAGCGGAAGTCAGCAACCACCAGCTTATGCTGGGGTACAACACTCTCCCCAGGTATCACCTTACAGTCTAGGCACGCACGCCTATCTTCTCTTCTCGAGAGGATGAAATCAATCTGGCTAGAGTGTTGGCCACTACTAAAAGTCACCAGATGTGATTCTCTCTTTCTAAAGAGGGTGTTAGCTACAATCATGTTGTAGGCTAGAGCAAAGCTTAAGACATCTTCTCCTTCTTGATTCCTGATGCCATAGCCAAAGCCCCCATGCGCCCCTTCAAAACCTGTGTTAGATGTACCCACGTGGCCATTGAGGTCTCCTCCTATGAAGAGCTTCTCACCAATTGGTACACTCCTAACCATGTCTTCCAAGCCTTCCCAGAACTCCCTCTTGGTGTTCTCATTGTGGCCTACTTGCGGGGCATATGCGCTGATAACATTGAGAACCAAGTCCTCAGCTACCAGCTTGACCAGGATAGTCCGGTCCCCACGTCTCGTGACGTCTACCACTCCATACTTGAGGCTCTTGTTGAAGCATCAAGTTCATCAAAAAGGGATATTTCAAATGAATCAACGGGGTCATAGCAATTATCATAGCATTCATCCTTCGGTAAGCATGGAGGGAGATTAAACAATGTATGGGATAAAGAGCTACTCTCATTAGAAGGTGAGAACGGGTGATCAATCCGCTCTTCCTCGTTTTGTTCTTCGCTCTCCTCCTCATATTTTTCATCTAACGAGCTCACAATTTCATCAATTTCTTCTTCCATAGACTCCTGCAAAATATTAACCTCTTCTTGGACAGCGGAGGAGTCCTCAATATTAATCTCCATAAGCAAAATTTTCATAGCAATATTTAAGTATGGCAAAAAATTTGGATTTGTAAAGAGTAGCAACATACTTTTCAATCAAAGAAACAATTTCATAAGCACCCTTAAAAGCAACAAATTCTTCAGTTTGTTCAATATCATAGTAATTATAAACACCCTTGGTATAAGAAGATAAGATTATATTATCACTAAACTAACTTTGGTAGGGAAGGTGTTTCTTAGGGTCTTCAGAACAATAGGTAAAATCATATAATTCACATAAATTCCAAGTATAGCATTGCATAGTATTAATTTGATGCCATAAAAGTTTCCCTTTTTGAGATAAGCGGTGTCGCACATAATAAGCATGCTCATTTAATGATTTTCCCTCAACTAAGCTAGTTGGGTTTTCAGCATGAGCACAAATGGATCGAAGATGATCCAAGTAGAAAGCTTCAGTAGTACGCACTGCAAAAAAAAAGACACATCTATGACATTATGGGCCGAACGATTTTTTTTGTCATGCTTATGACACTTCTATGACGATAATTGTGACAAAAGCACATATCATCATAGATGTGGTGGGATCCTACTTCTATGACAAAAAATCATGATAGAAAATGGGCTTTTCATCCTAGGCGGGCCGGGGATGCATCTACATGACATTCTTTGGGGCGTCCATGACGGAAAAAAATCATGGTAGGAGCGAGGGCGAGGAAAATTTCGGGGAGTTCCCGATAATGGTGGGTGGTCGGGGCCGAATGATGCACGGAGGTTTGCGTGTTTCTCTTGTACACGTATGCGCATGTGTGCGAGGCGTTGGGCTCTAACTGAACCCGAGCGAGGCATTCGCTTACTGAACCCGAGCGATTGCACTAGCTACGTTGTTGAACCCGAGCGATCGATCCCTTGGCTATTAACTAAACTCGAGCGATTCCTTCACTACTGCTGCCAACTGATGTTGATCGAACCAGCCGCCTCTTGATGAACAGTGATTGTTGTTGGGGCTTGGATGAACAGGACACCGTGGTAGTAGAGGCCGGTGCCGCTGGATGAACAGGACCCCGATCGTGTAGGCCGCCACACACCCGAGCCAGTTGGGGTGGATGAACAAGACCCCGTGGAGGGCTAGTTGACTAGTAGCCGATGGAAGCTGATGAACAGTAGCTTGTGGGTGAATAGTAGCTGGTGGAGGCTGTAGGAAGGTCGCAGTGGATGTACAATAGTAGGTGGAGGATGGAGGAAGTCGGTAGTGGATGAACAGTAGCCGGTGAAGGCTGGAGGAAGTTGACGGTGGATGAGCAGTAGCCCGTGGAGTCCCGTTTTGCGGTATGCCACACCCTTCCTGTTGGGGATATGACTACCAGGTGTGACCCGCCCAGGAGGGACCGGGTCAATCCCAATGGAGGGTTACTTCAAAGGAAGCCCGAAGAGTATACAAGGTGACGGTTTATGATAAAGCTTGTAGTAGGCCCAAGCCCAGAGGTGGCTTAAGGCCCGTAAGTGTAAACCGCCATGTATGAATAAGACTTGTAAGATAACGCATGTAAGAGTTGTCACCGAGCCGGACACGTTGTATGAGCCGGCTGGGACTGTGTAGGCCGCAGGGCGTCAACCCGTGTATATAAGGGGACAACCCAGTAGCGGCTTAGGGCAAGAAACAACAGATTGAGAGACAAGCTAGCGTATTTCGCTCCTTGGTCATCGAAACCTAGCAATACCACATCAACTGGACTAGGCTTTACCTTCACCGCAAGGGGTCGAACCAGTATAAAAACCACTCGTGTCCTTTGTCCCGATTAACCCCTTTAAGCTTCCTACTTGCGATGAATCCATGACTAAGTCCTTTCACTAGGACATCTGCCGTGACAATTCCATGACAGTTGGCGCCTACCATGGGGCTAGCGCACGGTGGATTTGAGTTCTTGAAGGGCAGCTTCGAAGGGCTCAAGGGATACGCTGTGGGCCGGATGACCAAGAGTCGTCGCGGTAAGCTCTACATCGACTACGCAGGCTGGGGCCCCGACGCCGGCTCAATTGAGTACATGTACTGGGTACCCTTCGGCGGAATCCACGTCTTCATCGGCCGGATCAGCGAGCCGGGCCCTGAGCCGGACATTTGCACCGACCTCATCGAGACGGCTCAGCGTGCGAGATCCGCCCGGACTCAACCTTCCGTGAGGCGTGCCTTCGTGGGTTGCATCCATGGAGGGGAGTTCTCTGAAAGATCTGTGGATGGCAGTGAGACGGCCATCTATTCTGACGGTGAGCCGTCCACGGGCAAGACGGAATCATTGTATCAACTACAAGATGGCGGGCTTGGGGGTTGTTCCGATGGCAGCAGTATTCCGGACCCCTTCAAGCCGCCGAAGAAAGCGGGGATCTTCATGACTAGTACGCAGACCGCTCAAAACTGTACGGCTGCGGCAGCACTAACCACCGGGACGGCAGCGGCCGGGTTAGGAGACCCCGCGCACCCACCGGCTCAGGTGTTGATGGATCTTATGGATAGGATGACGGCCCTGTTAACTGCCATGGTTGAACCGGCGGATAAGGCTCAGCATGATGCGGAGGTGGCACGGTTACATGGGGAGGTAGCTCACGCCAAGGAAAACTAGGCAGCGGAGGACGTCAGGATGGCTGCAGTGCGGGCAGCTTTGGACGCTCGGGCTCTGCAGCTTGAATCAGAGACTTTTCAGCTCTCGATGAATCTGAACGCATCAAACGAGGTCATGAGGAGGAGGCACCAGAAGACTCAATCACGTCTGCCCCTGACTTACGATCCTAGGAACCTCTTCCACACACCCGGAGCCGGTCCCAGTAACCCGCCGGAGGCAAACCAGATTGCAACACCCGGGGCTGGGGCGCAGGGTCAGCCGCAGGCTATGGAACCCCCTCGTGTGAATACTGCTTCGCCTCGTTACACACCGACACCACCTGGTCACTTTCCTAGCCCTCTGTAGAATCTGCTCGCTGCATCGGCGTGTTTGGCGGCTCTCCTCATGGAAGGCGACTCTCCGACAACGATCGAAACACGAAGGGTCAAAGAACTTCTTCAGACGGCTCTGGCGCAGCAGGAATCATACTCTTATAGTCGAGACAGAATTCATTCAACCCCTCGCCCAAGCCGGAGCCCAAGCTATAGTAGGCATATGGATTCAGCGGCCGTGTCAAGCAACGCCTAGCACCATAACCAGCCGCGCAGGCATGACCCAGCGTGTGATGGACCTCTTACTTGGTTGACCTGGAGAGGATTCGCCAAGAGGCTAAGCGGGCGGTTCAACAGGAAGCTGAGCAGGCGGCTCACCAAGCTTTTTTGGTTTATCCGACGACCTCTGTTGAAGCAGATGTGGACACAAGGACAGGAGGTGTCCCTTGCTTGGTGTCGGCTCTATGTAATGAGCGTTTACCAAAGGATTTCAAGGGGCCTCGAAAGGTGCCTAATTATATGACTGACTTACAACCCAGGGCATGGATCAAAAGTTATGAGATGGCCATGGAATTCTGGAGGTCAGTGACGCAGCGATGGCCAAGTACTTTACCATGTTGTTGGATGGGACAGCTCGCACTTGGTTGAAGGGGTTGCCACCCAACTCCATCGGCTCATGGGCAGAGTTAAAGGCCTGGTTTATTCAGAACTTCAAAGATACATGCAAGCAGTCCATGTCGATTGTGGACTTGACTAATTGCAAGCAAGAGGAAGGTGAATCCACGACCCATTGGGTGCGCCGGGTAAAGGAGATAATACATTCATCTGATAAGATGGATGCCGGCTCCGCGGTCTTAATGTTGGAGAAAAAATGCCGTTTTGAACCTCTGAAACAGAAGCTGGGGCGGCTCAAGCGTGACTGTAATGACATGGGCCAGCTGATGGCGGCTCTGGTCAAATACGCCGATTCTGACAGTAACAAGGATCCCGCATCTGACGAAGAGAAGACAGGGAAGGGAAAGAAGAATGGCAACGGCAAAGGTCATCAGCATAACCTGGCAAATGAAGGAGGTAATAATAAACGTAAGGCTGACGGTAGTCTGGAGTTTGTGGCTAACACCAACACACAAGGCAACAATCAACAGTGTAAGGGGAAGCCACCTCCTCGATCAGGCGGGTCAGGTCCCACCCTTGAGCAATTGCTAAATGAACCCTGTCCAAGACACGACACCCAGGAGAAGCCGGCCACCCATCCGTGGAAAGATTGTACGATCATGAAGGCGTTCAAGAATTCTAACATGTTTGATGGTAATCATGGACCTGGCAACGGTTCAGGCGATGGCGTCTTTCATGGCCCGGGCGGCGGCTCATGCGGTGGCGGTTTTCATGGCCAGGGCCCTCAAGGCAATCAAGGCGGCTATAATCAACAGTCTGGCCAAGGTAGTCAGCAGCAGCAGCAATCTAGGTATCAGAGTAACCCAAAGCAGCTGAGCAATGGGAAGTATCATGTATTCACCACAAGTTTATGCAAAAGGGACCAGAAACTTCATAAGAGAGCTGTGAATGTTGTTGAGCCAGCGGTTCCACGTTATTTGAGATGGTCGGAGCAGGCTATTTTGTGGAGTAGGGAAGATCACCCTCCCCGGGTTGATAATCCGGGTCACCTGGCCTTGGTGGTGGTCCCTCAGGTTGGTGGGTACAAATTCACTAAAGTACTCATGGACGGAGGTAGTGGCATCAACATCCTCTATTATGAGACGTTCCGTCGCATGGGGTTGACGGACAAAAGTCTTAAGACATCCAACACCATTTTCCATGGAGTAGTGCCTGGCAAGTCGGCATATCCAGTTGGTAAGATTGAGCTGGAAGTAGCCTTTGGAGATGAGCATGATTCTAGGGCGGAGAAGTTAACCTTTGAAGTGGTCAAAATCAAAAGCCCATATCACACCCTGTTTGGACGGCCGGCTTATGCAAAATTCATGGCACGACCGTGTTATGTTTATCTGCAGCTCAAGATGCCGAGTTATGAGGGCACGATCACAATGCATGGAAGTCAGAAGATAGCTTTGGAATGTGAAGAAGGTGATGCTGCTTATGCCGAATCTGTTTGTGCGACAGAGGAGTTGAAGTTTTACAAGGATAATGTCGACCCGGCGGACATGATGTATTTGAAAAAGCTGACCATCGAGCATGAGCCGATGCCGAAATTCAAGTCAGCTGACGATACCAAGATGATTGATTTTGTGCCTGGCGACTCATCCAAACAATTCATTATTAGTGCTAACTTGGATCCCAAATAGGAAAGCGCGCTCATCGAGTTCATCCGTGAGAACCGGGACATCTTTGCATGGAAGCCTTCTGACATGCCGGGTGTACCGGGAGAACTCGCTGAGCACACTCTCAATATTGATCCCAAGTTTAAGCCGGCCACGCAGTTTCTTCGGCGGTTCAATGAGGAAAGGCGCAAGGCTATTGGAGAAGAGGTGGCCCGGCTCTTGGCGGCCGGGTTTATTGTTGAAGTTTTTCACCCACAGTGGTTGGCTAACCTGGTGCTTGTGCTAAAAAAGAACGGCACATGGCGTATGTGTGTGGATTACACAGATTTAAACAAGGCTTGTCTGGCTAATCCTTTTGCTCTCCCTTGTATTGATCAGATCATTGATGCTATGGCGGGTTGTGAGTGTTTGAGCTTTTTGGATGCTTATTCTAGCTATCATCAGATCAAAATGGCAGTTAAGGACCAGGAGAAGACGACTTTCATTACTCCGTTTGGAGCCTTCTGCTATGTGTCTATGCCTTTTGGGCTTACTAGTAGCCTTGCACGTGCACGCACGTCTCTACAAGACAGATCTTATTATTCAGCTGAATGGCACTTTTTGATTTTGACATAGTACACAATAGAGAGTATGTGGTATAGACATATAGTGTATCCCTTACTGTTAGTTCGGTTTATCTATGATCATGGGACCCCTGGCAGTAAGGAACCACCGCATTGCAACCACAAACTCATGGTTGGCCATTACACCTCCGTAACCATGTCATGTTTAGGCTTCGCACGATTCTTTTTTCCTTTTCAAAAACATGCTTGAATGACTACAAAGAGACAATGATTGAGCCACTGTAGTATCATTAACCTCAACATCTGCATTCAGTTTGGCCCGGACCTGACAAGAATATGCCTCAGTCGACTTGGCAATCGATGTCGAGATGAAACAAAAAATATATGTGCATGAGTTAAAGAGATGATTGAACGAAAAACAAGCAAAGACAGTTTGCCAGACCAAACTTGTGGTGACTCGGAAAAATATCACAAAATTGAATACAAAACTCATAAATCAGCGCTAATCATCACGGACAATAAAAATACAAACAATAATATCACTAACAAATTGAAATCGAACTGAATATATATTTGGTAATGTGGCTGTCTTAGTTGTGAGGAGAGAATCTCTAGTTTACTTTTATGTTCAAAAGAATCTTGTTAATCATCTAGCATCTTAACCTTGTAGATTGAGCACCCTGATTAGCTCATCTTGCATCAAACGGAGTAAACCATTATCATCGTCTAGCATCATAGCTGGTAGGTCGAATATATATTTTCCAGTGAACCTTATCCTGTAACGATCAACGAACATCAGAATATCCTACTCTAACTAACAACATCAAAATATCGTCCAAACCAACATCTTAACTTCTCAATGATGGAAACAGAAGAGAAACATGGACAAATGCAAGCATGAAGAAACTGGACTACATAATAAAGAACTCCAAGTCAGTAGATTTACTGTACTTACTCCAAATTAGCAACACTGTATGAGTAGAAAATAAAAGGGACAACATCAGTAACTCAAAAATTAGTTCCCTATAGTACCTATAAAGAGATGGCTGAAAATCTTAGAGGTTGTCACAATGAAAGATATTAAATAAAAAAGAAAGCTTGCAGCAGCTGCATTAGTATATAATTACAGTGGTCAATTGGTCATCAATACAACGGTTCTCATCCTGTTCTCATCTCATGGTTCCTTCATGCCAGTATCTTCACCTCTTCACGCTTGTTTTGAATTCATGAAACAAAAAATTGACCACAAACAAAGTGAGATACCTGATAGATCGCACCTCCACACCACAGCAGTCGTCCGCCTTACTGACGCCACTGGCTTGGCCAGGAGGTTTATCATGCTCGGCCGGCGCCGGCCTGACCAAGTTGGACGTCTACAACAACGTAATGGTTCCTTGCTAAAGATGGCTCAGACCATAACTCTTTTAGTATTGGAAGTATTATTGTTTCCTTTTTGATGTGTCCATACTAGCTACTGCGTTAACTCAGAAGAACAAGGAGGAGTTAAAGGGAAAATACTGCTACAAAGCAAATGGATAAAAAATCAAGAAAGAAAAACTCAGAAATCGTAGAAGCTATCAATAGGAGAACACAAACTTGCAGATCTTGACACATTCTAATACATGATCAAGCTCCATTACTGAACAAAAAAATAAGTTCATTCAGTTTTTGAACAACTTTTCGCATAGCTCCTCTGCACCTAGCAAACTTATTTGACCTAAAATGCAATTCAGACACATGAAACATCATACAATCTTTTCAGGAAATTTAATTATAACTTATTTTCAAATAAAATGGTGTATAGAAATATAACTTCAAAGATTATAGTGATAATATAAAATGTACACCCAGTAACTTTTTAAAATACATACTTATATACCGGAAAAATCAGATCATTCCTTTTAAGGTGTCCTTCATGCCCTTCTTCCACCCCGACTTCACGTCGGTCGCCAGGATCTCCTCCACCGGGATCATCTTCCTGCACATAGTCGCCATGAGCAAGTAGTGATCAGTGTTTGACATAGTACACAAAATCAGTTTATTGTTCTACTGAAGACATGCACCCAAAACTGACACTTAATAATTCAGAATGAATGTGCAGGCTATCAATACAACTGAATTGTCACACTGAACCAAAAAGAAAATTGTGTTTCTTAGGTTTACTCTGGACCAGTTCACACATGCTCCAATATTAAAAAATGTACTGCCTCTTGAATCTTAATCAGCAAATAACAAATTATCACATGTGTACAAGGGAAAGGACACTCACCTACTGAATTTGCCACCGCTTACCTCATTGAGCTGTTACGTGTGTGCGGGTGTACAGGCTGGGAGGTAATCGAACCACCATCTCGTTTTGCTCACAAATCCAAATGTGTATACAAAGTTTAGAACCACATTGATATGGCTAAAGGAAATGAAGGGTAGCAAAAACTCGATTGCAAGAACAGAATCCGCCATGCCTGGTCCAATAAAAAGGGATTAGTGTTCACCTACAGAAGAAAATGCCCCCCACCGCACCTCCTCTGAATCCCAACCAGTACCACACCGAGAAAACACCCAAACAAAACATGCACCTCCTCTGAATCCCGTGAGGCTATCTGCCACGTTGGGAAGGGGACGACGTGCCGGTAACAATGGGGTGCCGGACGACTCTTGAAGGTAGATGGCGAGGCTCCGGCCGCCGGCCGTCCTCCGGGGACCCTTCGGTCGGCCATCGACGGATCTGGTGACCTTGTCTCCCACATCCATGGAGGGCACCAAGAAGAGGAGGATGACATCGATGGGCCACTACCTAAACCTCTCGGCGCTCGGCGCCCTCAAGAGTAGGGGCGGCGACCGGAGCAGCCGTCGGCCGATGCACCGCGAAATTCTTCATCGTGAGCGCACAAGGGCATGGGTCTCAGAGCGGACGGCCTCTGGCCTCTCATCACATGGGATGTTAGCGCTAATTACGTGGCGTGGGATCCCTCCCTGCTACTCTTGCGGACGTGGGGTTGGCAGAGTTTTCGTCCGCCCACGAAAAATGCTAAACGCAGTCTTGGATGTGGGTTAGTGTAATCCTGACGGTTAGATGAAATTAAGTTATCTGATCGGGAGGCCGTAATTCTTCCGTGTTATTACGTGTAGGTTAGGCTGGGTGCACTTAGTAGTGAATATGTTTGCTTGTTTAATAGTAGTATAGAAGAGTGCCCAGGCGACTTATCAGCGGTGCGTGCAGAACTGTCTTCATAATCAGATTGGGCATAATGTTCACGCTTATGTGGACGATATAGTGGTGAAATCCAGAGAGAAGGAAACTCTGGTAGATGATCTGAAGTAAACCTTTGATAACCTCCGGGTCTACAAGATGATGCTTAACCCGGCCAAGTGCGTTTTTGGAGCCCCAGCTGCAAGCTTTTGGGTTTTTTGGTGTCTAACAGAGGCATTGAGGCTAATCCAGAGAAAATTAAGGCGATTATGTCTTTGGCTAAGCCAGTGTGCATCAATGACGTTCAGCGGCTGGCGGGTCGTGTCGTTGCTTTAAGTCGGTTCATAAGATGGTTAGGTAAGAAGGCTATGCCGTTGTATCAAATGATGAAGAAGACGGATAATTTTGTCTGGAGTGATGTTGCTAACTCTGCCTTTGAAGATCTGAAAAGATAGCTCGCCGAGCCTCCTGTTCTTGCTGCTCCCATTGAGAAGGAGCCACTGTTTTTATATGTGGCTGCTAACACATGTGTTGTCAGTGTGGCCATTGTTGTAGAGCGCAAGGAGGCTGGCAAGGAACACCCGGCTGAAAGGCCAGTTTATTACGTTAGTGAGGTGCTCATTGAGTCCAAGCAGAGATATCCACATTGGCAGAAGCTTGTTTATCGGGTATTCATGGCAAGCCGGAAGCTTAAGCATTACTTTCAGGGTCATCCTATCACTGTGGTTAGCTCTTCTCCTTTAGGAGATATGATTCAAAATTGATAAGCCACGGGACGAGTCGCCAAGTGGGCTATTGAACTTGGGTCTCACAGTTTAAAATTCGAGCCACATACAACCATCAAATCTCAAGCACTGGTGGACTTCATTAATGATTGGACGGAGTTACAAATACCTGAAGAGAAGCCAGACAACACATATTGGATGATTCATTTTGATGGGTCTAGGCAATTGGAGGGCTCGGGGGCTGGAGTTGTTTTAACTTCCCCTATAGGTGACAAGTTTTGCTATGTGTTGCGGTTGATGTTTCCTTGTACTAAAAACGCAGCTGAGTATGAGGCTTTACTCCATGGTCTTCGAATGGCTAAGGAAATGAGTTTGAGCCAGGTACAGTGCCTTGGCGGCTCAGATTTAGTGGCGCAACAAGTATCAGGCAAGTGGGATTCCAAAGATCCTCTCATGGCGGCTTATCACCGTGAGGTTGACGATGTTGCTGGACACTTCAAGGGTTATCAAGTGGAGCACATCGACCGCAGAAAGAACGAGGCGGCCGATGCTTTAAGCCGGTTGGGATCTCAGTGTAAGCCGGTGCCACCTAAATTTTTTTTGGATGTTTTGCATAACCCTTCTGTCAAGTTGCCTACAGAGGAAGACTTGGTTGTTCCTGACCCAGAGGCATAGTTGGTGGCGGCTCTTCATGTCATTCCAGATTGGACAGTGTCGTATTTGGCTTATATGACCCGGTGCGAGTTGCCGGAGGATGAGACCTTGGCTAGACAGGTAACCCGACGGTCTAAATCAATGACAATTTCCAATAGTGAGTTGTATCATCACAGTGTCACCGGAGCATTTCAACGTTGTGTCTCTCCTGAAGAAGGTCAAGAAATTCTTCATGAGATCCATGAAGGAGATTGTGGCCATCATGTCGGTTCAAAATCTCTTGTGGCCAAAGCTTTCCATCATGGTTTTTACTGGCTAACGGCTCACGCCAATGTGAGGATCTGGTCAGTAGGTGCGATGGGTGTCAAAAAATTTGCACGACGAGCGCACGTGCCGGCTTAAGAATTGCGGATGATTCCAATCACTTGGCCGTTTGCAGTCTGGGGGCCGACATGGTTGGACCTTTCAAACGGTCCAAAGATAAGAAGACGCACCTTTTGGTGGCAGTGGACAAGTTCACAAAATGGGTTGAGGCAGAGCCGGTCAGTAAGTGTGATGCGGCCACGGCAGTTCAATTCATGAAGAAGGTGATTTTTTGTTTTAGTTTTCCACACAGTATTATTACTGACAATGACACTAACCTGTCCCAAGGAGATATGGAAGAGTTCTGTCAACAGGAACATATCAGGCTTGATGTTTCATCAGTAGCTCACCCCCAATCCAATGGTCAAGCTGAAAGAGCCAATCAGGAAATCCTGAAAGGTCTAAAACCCCGGCTTATGGTCCCTTTACAATGGACGCCGGGTTGTTGGGTGGAAGAATTACCCTCTGTGATATGGAGCATCAATACTACCCCTAACAGGTCTACGGGTTATACGCCCTTCTTCATGGTTTATGGAGCAGAGGCATTTCTGCCCAGTGACATCCATCATGACTCGCCCCGCATGGCGGCTTAAGTTGAGGCCGATAATGAACAAGCCCGTCAAGATGCGCTTAACTTATTGGATGAAGAACGCGACTTAGCGGCAGCCCACTCAGCAATTTACCAACAGGACATGCGCCGTTACCATAGTCGCCGGGTTAAGTCACGAACCTTTCAAGAAGGTGACCTGGTGCTCCGGCTCATCCAGGATCAGTCTGATACGCACAAGCTATCCCCACCTTGGGAAGGACCCTTTCTGGTCAGCAAGAACTTAAACAATGGGTCATATTACCTTATCGATGTTCGAGAGCACAAAGACTCACGTAAATCGAAGGAGGAGACCCGCCGGCCATGGAATATTGCTCATCTTCGACCTTACTACACTTGAGCCATCGGCTCTCATAATGTACATACTTTGACGTTGTATATATTATGATAAGTAATAAAGCAGGACCTCTGTCCTTTTCATTTTCAATGATCACATATCTTTATTATTTTAATTATTAAACGACCAGTTGGGGGATGATCGTATCCGAATCTAGCTAAAACCCTCTTGGTCTGGCTCATGATCGTATTCGAATCTAGCCGTTAGAACCTCATGGTAACTAGGGGGCTTCCTGTTCAAACATAGGTCGTATTCGAACCAAAGAGAACATAGCTGTTGTAACCCTCTTGATCAGCGTAAAGCCAAACTCACTAGGGGGCTTCTTGATCGTATCCGAATCATAGCTTAACCCCTTTTGGGTCCGACTTGGATCGTATTTGAATCAGGGTCATTAAAAACCTCTCAAGTCATTTGGGGGCTTCCTATTCAAACGTAGGTCATATTCGAACCAAAGAGAACATAGTTGTCTGTACCCTCTTGATGGGCGCAATGCCAAAGCCACTGGGGGCTACATGATCGTATTCGAATCCTGGTGTAACCCCTTTGGTCTGGTTTACTGATCGTATTCGAATCAGAAGCCTCCAATTTTTTCTTAAATCTTGATTTACATTGTTTGAAAGATACTCTTTTGCTGGTTATTTGTTGTCTTGAATCTAACTGTAAGCATGGTTTCAATTTAAACTGGCTCGGTTATTTGACAATGAGCCGCCAAGGTATAAAAGTAATCAGGCATCTGGAAATATTGACTTCTAAAAACGATTGGGTTGTCACCCTTACTGTTTGGGTCACATAAGCCGGCAGTCCAGAATCAAAGAACACAGGTATGACATTGTCAATCATAAACAGATTTATCTATGTTTTTCTTTAATCAAAGGATTTCCAACCTTGTTTATCTTTACATCTGGTCTTGATTATTCCGCTATGGTAATTTCATAGTTATGTATTGGGTGTTTTCACTCGTCCAGTGGTAAACCGCCAGGACCGTTTCTCATCTTTTACATATAGGAACAGGTTTAAACACTTTAGATATGATAAAAGATATAAAGCATATATTGACATGACAGATAAAATGTCGGATGCAGTATGATATGCACGATGGCATAGGCAGAACATGCAAGTTTTAAAGCTAGCCTATTACAAGGCGTTGGGAGCCCAAAAAGGTTAAAATTGTTTTTCTCTTAAACAGATGTTAAGCTAAGGCCAGTTCATTAAGTCTTGCCCGGATTATTTGGACGGTTATGACTCCTCTCTTGCCGGTTCATCTCCCTCCACTGGTTGGAAGTTTGCTTAGACCAGTCAAACCCATGAAGAGCAACAAACTCAGCTTCATCATCAATTAGACTAGCCAGGTCAATTTCTGGAGCAAAGTTGTGTTGGCGAACCGGTGGGATGAGATCTGTTACTTTATATGAAAGAGTCGCCATCTTCTTATTATCAACATCAAAACCCGACTGGTACTTATCAATGTTGGTCTCATCGCCCAGAATGGTAGCCCGAGGACGAACTCCCCTCACACAAGCGACAAAGTCATCTTGATCAAACAGAGTCCCATCTTCCTTAAGGGATACCCCTTGGCTACGTCAGTCGGGTCTAGTTCCAGCACCCAGGCTTTGGAGCGACTTAAAGCAGTTAGGGCTCCGGCTCTTGCACAAGACCTCTTGACCTCTTGGAATCTGACAGGTAAGATAGGTAATTTCTTCAAAACATCACTCAAGAGGTTTGGTCCCTGGTTGGCTGGGGAGATAATAGTAAGCGCCCGTTGAGCCCCAGTGTACAGTTGCTCCACCAGGGTGTAAACCGCCTTGAGTTTTGTCATGCTGTTTTGGCTCAAATTGCTGCTCCGTGGACCTATGAGTATTTTAAAGGGTTAAGCAGGCGGCTAATATTTCTGGTAAAAATAGAGTTTAAGTAAATAATACAAATGACGCACCAAAGATTGCGGAGACCATCTGAGACACACAGTTTTTTAAGCCGGTGAGCTCCGTGGTAACCTCCTTGAGAGCCGCCTCGGCTGTCTCAGCACGCTGTACCAGCAAGGTTTTCTCATCGGCCCAGGATTTTTTCTCCGCATCAAAACTGGTCTTTAGTTTTTTAGCTTCAGAGGCTCAACTGGAGTTTGGAGTCCGCATTCTTTATCTCCATCTCTTGATCCGCCAGCCCGGTCTTTGCATCAGTCAATTGAGAACCCAATTCAGTTATGGCAGTCTACAGACATGCACAGGTGTGTTAAAAATTTATCTCAATAAAGGAAATAATGATTAAAGTCGCAAGTGCTTTGCAACGCAACACCACTCGGCACTTGGGGGCTAATGTCTGCCAAAGCAAATTTTTAAATGCAAAATGGCTCTTCTATGATTAAAGTCCCAAGTGTACAAGTAACAACGCTTGGCACTTGGGGGCTAATGCATGATATTAAGTTTTCTCATCTTGAGCCGGATCACACTATTTGTTCGAACTAATTCAAGACAGTTATGAAGTCAAGTAACGGCTCATTAATGATAAATTAAGTCGGCCCTTGGAGGCTACATGTTGTTGTTAAAGTTTACATGATCATATTTACAAAGTCCCTACTCATTATTGCATAATGAACCGGCCTTTGGGAGCTACACTGGTTGAAGGTTTTATGGGCATCAGGTAATTACAAGTCCCAGGTTGTTGCAAGCATGACAACCTGGCACTTGGGGGCTACATATGAGGAATACTCAGTTTTGACTAGTGGTTAAGATGAACAACATGGATTTCTTCAAAGTGGTAAAATTTATATTGAAGCAAGTCTTAAGTCATCACTTTGCTCTGCTCAAGACTTGGGGACTACAGGTGAAATTTATGCTAATCCATTGGACTTAGAGAAAATCTAAGACAGAGCATCAACCTATATCACAAGTCTACAGATCATTCAGATTCATCATAATCCGGAGACTTGGGGGCGGGAAGAGTATATGTAAACTAATAAAAGCCGGAGAACATACCTCATATTTCAGTTGCATTTGTTTGACCGTCTCAATTTCAGAGTCACGGCTGGAATGCACATGACTGAGGTATCCAGACTGCACGTCACTAACATTCAGGTGAGCATAGTGAGAGACGTGAAACCGCACTTTCTGCCTTTCCAAAGCTTCTTGCTTTGCAGAGTGCCTGGCCAGTACAGTTGGATTGCCCGGCTCAAAGAATCTACTACCAGTGATTAGGACGTCGTTGTCAGAAGGAGGCAGCGGGTTAGCTAAGTTGGATGGCCCAACGGTGGATGGATTGAGAATGGTCTCATCAGCTGACGGCTCAGGAAGGTCTGATTGAATGTCGACAGCAGGGTCTTCTGGTGCTTCAAATTGTTCAGGAGCAGTTGGTATTTCCGGTTCAGGAGCAGGGTCTTTCGGGTCTTCCGCCGACTTAGTGTGACGCCCCCGATTCAATCGTACACTAATCATACACGCAAACGTGTACGATCAAGATCAGGGACTCACGGGAAGATATCACAACACAACTCTACAAATAAAATAAGTCATACAAGCATCATATTACAAGCTAGGGGACTCGAGGGCTCGAATACAAGAGCTCGATCATAGATGAGTCAGCGGAAGCAACAATATCTGAGTATAGGAATGAGTTAAACAAGTTTGCCTTAAGAAGGCTAGCACAAACTGGGATACAGATCGAAAGAGGCGCAGGCCTCCTGCCTGGGATCCTCCTAAACTACTCTTGGTCATCGTCAGCGGGCTGCACGTAGTAGTAGGCACCTCCCGAGTAGTAGTCGTCATCGACAGTGGCATCTGGCTCCTGGGCTCCATCGTCTGGTCGCAGAAATCGGGTATAGAAAGGGGGAAAAGAGGGAGCAAAGCAACCGTGAGTACTCATCCAAAGTACTCGCAAGCAAGGAGCTACACTACATATGTATGCATTGGTATCAAATGGAAAATGGGCATCATATGTGGACTGAACTGCAGAATGCCGGAATAAGAGGGGGATAGCTAGTCCTTTCAAATACTACGCTTCTGGGAACCTCCATCTTGCAGCAGGAGAAGAGAGTAGATGGTAAGTTCACCAAGTAACATCGCATAGCATAATCCTAACCGATGATCCTCCCCTTGTCGCCCTGTGAGAGAGCGATCACCGGTTGTATCTGGCACTTGGAAGGGTGTGTTCTATTAAGTATCCGGTTCTAGTTGTCATAAGGTCAAGGTACAACTCCAAGTCGTCCTGTTACCCAAGATCACGGCTATTCGAATAGATTAACTTCCCTGCAGTGGTGCACCACATTTCCCAACACGCTCGATCCCCTTTGTCCGGACACACTTTCCTGGGTCATGCCCGGCCCAGGAAGATCAACACGTCGCAGCCCTACCTAGGCACAATAGAGAGGTCAGCATGCCGGTCTAAATCCTATGCGCGCAGGGGTCTGGGCCCATCGCCCATTGCACACCTGCACGTTGCGTACGCGACCGGTGAGCAGACCTAGCAACCTCCATTACAAAGGAAGTTGCGTTACGCAGGTCAACCCGGCGCGCGCCGCTCAGTCGCTGACGTCACGAAGGCTTCGGCTGATACCACGACATCGAGTGCCCATAATTGTTCCCGCGTAGTTGGTTAGTGCGTATAGGCCAGTAGCCAGACTCAGATCAAATACAGAGATCTTGTTAAACATGTTATCTTGAAATAACCGCGAACGCCGACCAGGGCCAGGCCCACCTCTCTCCTAGGTGGTCTCAACCAGCCCTGTCGCTTCGCCACAAAGATCCAAACAGAGGGCCGTCGGTAAAGTATGTCATTCCAGCCCCCAATTCGTGAATCAATTGCGGGTACTCCTCGAGCCAACCCGACTTTAGTCATCACATGTATCATGTAGAAAGTATATAGTATATACCCGTGATCACCTTCTGAGTGATCACTGCCCGATAGTATAGCATGGCAGACGGACAAGAATGTAGGGCCACTGATGATAAACTAGCATCCTATACTAAGCATTAGGATTGCAGGTAAAGGTAACAACACTAGTAGCAAGGACAGGCTATGCATCAGGATAGGATTAACGGAAAGCAATAACATGCTACACTACTCTAATGCAATAAGTAGAGAGAAGACTAGGCGATGTCTGGTGATCAAAGGGGGGACTTGCCTGGTTGCTCTGGCAAGAGAGAGGGCTCGTCAACATCGTACTCGTACTGGGTAGTAGCGGTGTCGGTCTCGGTGTCTAGCGAGAGAAGAGGGGGAAGAAACAATAAATATTAAGCAAACAGATGCATGACGATGCATGACATGACAAAGCGTGAAGCTAGGTGTGCCCTAACGCGGTATGAGGTGGTACCGGTGAAGGGGGGAAACATCTGGGAAAATATCCCCAGTGTTTCGCGTTTTCGAACAGATGAATCGAACAGGGAAAGTTGCGTGTTCGCTATGCTAGGGATGTGTGGCGGATGAACGGGCTGCGTATCCGGGTTCGTGTCGTCGTACTGAGCAACTTTTATATACAAAGTATTTTTATCCGAGCTACGGTTTATTTTACATGATTTTTCAAAGTTTTATTTTATTTTATTTAATCTGAATTGACCAAGTCAATTTGACTAGTCAAAAGTGACAGGTGCCCACATGTCATAGCCACATGTGTTAATAAAACATCTAACTAATTTAATGGAATCATAGATGTCATCTACTACTAGACTAACTTGCTAGTAAATTAACTCCTATCTAAACTAGTCCTAGTAAATCCTAGCCTAATTAACCAGGGGCCGGCCAATGGCACAAAGCAGCCGTGGCTGTGCACACATACGCAAAAACAAATTTGGCCAAGGCTCGGCCATGGCAAGCAGTAGCAGTAGTACTAAGTACCAGGTGGCACCGGAACCTCCCTGCGCCACCCGGGGACGTCCAGGAGGACCGGAACCATGGCCAGTCGCGGCCATGGCACCGCCGGATGTGTGCCATGACTTCTGCCTTGTACAGGGAAAGGGGATGGCCCCCATTGGGCTGGGCCAGTGCAATGTAGCGGTTGGGCCAAAGTGAAAAGGAGACTTTTCTTATTTTTGTTTTGTATTTTCTCAGACGTTTTATATTTTAGTTAGCAAATGACTTTTCTTGTACATGAAACTTCACACATAAATTACACACAATAATTCTAGAGCACACACACAAAGTTTCACAATGTTTGGAAAAGCATAAATATTTGTTTTATTCTGAAAAGGTCAAACATTTTTTGATGGACCATTAATTATTTTCCCAGGAATATATTTGTGTGCCAACAGAGGTTGGTTTCAACATCACAATGGTTAGGGAAATTTATAGAATTATTCGAACATTTTAGTTTTAACATTTGAAAACTTTTATAGTTGATTTGATTTTAAATTAGAATTTGAACAGGGTTTGAATCAACGCGAGTTTATCAACAGTAATCGCGGTGACGTGGCCTCATTAGTTGAGGGTTACTGTAGCTTAATTATTCGGGCGTCACACTTAGCCACCCTCCTTTTCTTGGGCTTTGTTTGACCACTAAGAAGAATTTCATGAGTCAGTATAATGAAACAGACCTAAATATGTAGAAGAAAGATAATTTTCTTTACCCGGGGGCAATCTTGAAAGCCGGAAATTGAGTTTGTGAAGAATCGTCGGACGAACGAGAAACCTCCTGCAATAGTAAAATCACAGTTAAGAGAGCAAGGAAGTAGATTCATTTGACAAAAGTGAAAGATAAAGGTGAAAAGAAACCTCATTCTGGCATTTTCGAGGAGTCATTGGTAAGCCGGAGAGTAGTTCATTGTCGTCACTGGTCTGGGCCTGACGGCGGCTCTCATGTTGCCGCTTTTTCAAAAGAAAATGAGGATCTAAATAAGCCAAAGGGTGTGAAAACCTTAGTTTCCAGGTTACCAATCGAGGTTTCTGTCTTGGAAAATGTTCTGAGTTGGAGAAATAGTTACCTCTTCTTCTACTGCCTGGCTGGCTCCCGTGTCGTCCTGGCAATAGTCAGTGTCAATAAGGTTGTTAAAAACAGGCCAAGAGAGTCAAGGGCTACCTCTGACTCAGAAACATCATCCAGTTTGAACATATCAGAAGCAGTTCTTTTCTTCTTGGACTTTCGGGTTGTCTTCTTGGCGGCTATGGCAGCGGCTCTAGCCTTCTTGGCAGCTTCATGATCATATTTTGCCTTCCAAAAGTCAGACTTGGCCTGTAGGCAAATAACAGGTTAAAGGTCATGCAAGTACTTAACTACTGAAGGAAAATGGGGATCAAGGGTACTTACCTCTGGTGCCGGGTTAAGCTTGCAGAAAGAATTCAATCCAACTTTACTGCAGTCCTCGTATTTATTGTTTACAAGGGTGGTTGACATTTCAACAATAGCCTCTTCAGTTAGTTGTACAGAACTATGACACAGAGGGTCATCTAGGCCTCCGCCATATTTATACATCAAGTTGGACCGGCGACTCAGAGGGATGACCCGCCATGCGATCCAACAACGGATCAAGTCAACTCCGGTTAGGCCGTTTCCCAACAAGGCCTGAATCCTTTTGATGGATGGGATGAGCTTCTTCCGTTCAGCGGCAGTCAGCTTGTCAGGAAGCACAAATTTAGAATCAAGATGCTCCACGCGATAACCTGGCATTGGTTTTTCATCAGCTGTCGATGTGTCTTTGCAATAAAACCAAGTTTGGTTCCAATCCTTGGGATGGCTTGGTAAGACTACTAAGGGAAAGACAGTGCCCTATCGGCGCTGAATCGAAATTCCACCAAGTTCCAAGCTAGGGCCGTTGGTGCATTCATTCTGGCGGTTCAGATAGAAATACTCTCGGAAGAGTTCAACGGTAGGTTCTTCTTGAAGATAAACCTCACAGAGAACTTGAAAATTGCAGATGTTGGATATGGATTTGGGTCCTATATCTTGTGGATGAAGCTTGAAAAAATGCAGAACATCCCTGAAGAACTTTGAGTGGGGTGGTGAAAAACCCCGGTTCATGTGATCAGTAAAAATGATGACTTCATCGTCTTTGGGCCGAGGTCATTCTTCGGTCGGGTCAGGAGCACGATAAGACATAATGTTCTTCTCCGGCAAGTATCCGATGGTGACAAAATCCTTCAAAATATCATCAGTGACTGTGGAAGGGACACAGTTGCAGACTGTAGGCGGTTTTGACGGCATAATGAAAAAGGACAAGCTGAAAAGAAAGTAATTTGCCAGTTCAAATTAATTGGTGGAATTACAGGTTAAGTGATTATAATACAGATGAAGTAATGACGGCTTAAATAAGGGCTAATGATATATGAAGGAAAAATGAGCCGGCATGGTATGCCTCCATGACTAAAGATATTTGAAGGAGGCCAACGACAAAAAACTGGCTAAGTACTGAGATAAACAAGTTTCACAGGCTGATGCTACTATTTTGGATCAAGATTGTTCGAAAAAAGGAAAATAAATCTAGACCTAATAGCTAGCGCAGACGAGTTCATCAGTTCTAAGGAGGCCTTTGTACGAGAAAAAGGGATCTGCCAGCATCTGGAAATGGATGCAGAACAACTACCGCATGAGGTCTATACTTTTTTAGATCAAAGGAGGATGCGGTGGAGAAACTACAAAGAATCTGTGATGAACAATGAAGAACACAGAAAGAACTCGCAAACCCTAAATGCGGATCTAAGGTATGGGAAAGCAAGAACTTACGAACGCAGATCTACTGCAGAGGATCTCCGCCGTTCTCTGGACAAGCTCAGGGTGATGCAGCGGCCGAGGTTGAGGACGACGGTGAGCACTGCGGTGGCGGCGGAGCTCGAGCGACAGAGGGGTTCCGAGAGGAAGAAGGAGAAGAATGAGAAGAAGACCAGTCGCAGCTATTTATAAGGAAGGATTGATAAATGAGCGTGAAAAACGAGGAGACCGAATCATGGTTATCCAGCTACCCAGGTGCCTCGAGTTCTGGAAAGGCATTAAAGATAAAGATCTGTTAAAAGATGACGTGGTGGCAGGTTTCCGAAAAATCCGGAGATCACATCATGGCAGGTTACAAGGCTTTCGGAGCAGTAATAGATGGATTTTTTCAAAGTGTTGGACATTGACAAGAACAAAGTTCAAATCAACCTGGGGCCTAATGTTGGGGATATGACTACTAGGTGTGACCCGCCCAGGATGGGCCGGCTCAATCCCAATGGTGGGTTACTTCAAAGGAAGCCCGAAGAGTATACAAGGTGACGGTTTATGATAAAGCTTGTAGTATGCCCAAGCCCAGAGGCGGCTTAAAGCCCGTAAGTGTAAACCGCCATGTATGAATAAGACTTGTAAGATAAGGCATGTAAGAGTTGTCACCGAGCCGGACATGTTGTATGAGCCGGCCGGGACTCTGTAGGCCGCAAGGCGTCAACCAGTGTATATAAGGGGATGACCCGGCGTCGTCTTAGGGCAAGAAACAACAGATCAAGAGCCAAGCTAGTGTATTTCGCTCCTTGGTCATCGAAACATAGCAATACCACATCAACTGGACTGGGCTTTACCTTCACCGCAAGGGGCCGAACCAGTATAAAAACCTCTCGTGTCCTTTGTCCCGATTAACCCCTTTAAGCTTCCTAGTTGCGGTGACTCCACGACTAAGTCCTTTCACTAGGACATATGCCGTGACAATTCCACGACACTTCCCGATGAACAGGACCCCGATTAAATCGTAGGCGCTCCAACACAAGTCCGTTTCCTCCATTTTGCGGTATGCCACACCCCTTCCGATGAACCAGACCCCGTTTCAACCGTAGGCGGTCGAACAGAAGGCCGTTTCCTTTGTTCTGCGGTACGCTAGGCCCCGTTTCGGCTGTTTCGTCCAAGCCGGTTGGCTCCCGATGAACACAATGCAGTTTCTCCATTCTCACCCAGTCGGTTGGCTAGTGATGAACAGGATGTCGTTGCTGCCATCCATTGCCTCTCCATGTACACGAGCCCTAGCCGTACGTATGCACGAGTACGTGTTCGAGACCCCCGCCCGTATGTACGTACGTGACTGCATTTTTTGCCATATGGTTGTACGTATGTGTACACAGTTTAGATGGGACTTCCTAAACTGCTACATCGGGGGCTTTACTATGACATGTGCTGTTGCTTGCCCGACCACAGTTCATTGTTGCTGAGGGACCGTTCGACCAATATGTACGTACATGTTCGCAACCAGACGGACCACGCTACGTATGCTTCGACCGGGTGGGTCCTAGCTGTCAGGGAGGATAAGGAGGCATTTCCTTGCGTGCGAAGATATGGATGGTGGGTTGCACCTATCAGCACCATGTATAGTCGTCTTCCGATGGCTGTCATTCATTGACCATGTTGACCACACAACACCGAGAGCACCAAGGCGGTAGATGATGGCCAAGCTTAGGAACGGAACGTCGCGGAGCCGGGGAAGACATGGCAGTGGATGCCCACATGATGGGGGGTGAGGGTTGATTGCTTCGACCGTAGTGTGAGGCTATCAGCGCCGGAGAATAACAAGAAGTGTGGGTGAGTAGAGGGATGGCATGGCCATGGAAGGCAGGAGCAGGCGGTCCCGCCGGTGCTGGTTTCGGCGGATGGAGCAAGAAGATCAGAGATTAAAGAAGCGGCGGGGCCGTTGGATGTTAATCCAACGGTCGCTGCTGCTAGAATCGTTTATTGACTAGGTTAACAAAATAACAAAGACCTGCGTACGTGTCAACTTAGTAGGCCCAGAAGTCAGCCTCCGAATCAGGTGGGTCTGAGATAGCAAGGAGGGAATCATTTTTCTTGCACATAATAAGGAGGCACTTCCTTCTGTGTGAAGATTTAGCTCGTGGGTCCCAGCTGTCATGGGGGGGGGACTTTTTCGCGTAATAAGAAGGAACATCCTTGTGTGCGAAGATTGTAGTTGGTGGGTCCAACCTGTCAGGGGAGGAATCATTTATTCCCGCATAATAAGGAGGCACTAGCTTGTGTGCGAAGATGTTGTTGGTGGTTCCCCACTGTCAGACTCTTGACGTACTCCATGTTGGCTCTCGTTATTGACCACACATCGTCGAGCAGACCATGGTGGTGGACGATGACGAGGCCTAAGACCAGAATGATCTGGAGTCATGGTACAAGGGGCACTGGAGTCCCCGGCAGAGGGGAGTATGAGGGACCGGTTCAGCTGCGGGGTGAGGCTGGCATCACCAGAGAATAACAGAAGGTGTGGGTGAGTACATGTATGACCTGGACACCGTTGGGAGTAGGGTGGGGCGGCGAGGACTGCGTGCTAGCACAGCTATCTATGGGAGGCAGATGCAAGCGTTCCAGCCGGCGATGGTTTTGGCGGCTGGAGCAGGAACAACTAGATCAGAGATTGAAGAAGCAGGATCACCGTTGGGCGTCAATCCAACAAATACAGATGTCATAATAAATTGTTGACATTTTTTAGATCATTAAATCAATTTGTTCACTAAATGGACAACGCCTTGCACATGCTTCGTCCTAGTGGGCCAACAAAGTCAGCTTCGAAAGCTGTGGTGGAATGCAACCCCTTTATTTAGGTTTTGTAGCCCATTTCATATTATTGGCTAATACATCTATTTCCTAGGCTTTGACTCAAAAATAATCTATTTCTTGGGCTAGGTAAAAATAATAATAGACGATTTATTATTTACGATAATTTACAACGCATTTGATTATTTATTCGAATACACCTATTTACTGGGTTGGGTGAAAAAATAATATTGCATACATGCAGCCCATTTATTATTTCTGATAATTTACAACCCATTTGATTTTACTAGAAATGGACCCATTTTCTAGGATGGGTGAAAAAACAATGATGGTCTGGACTGAGCATTTCGTATAAAATATAATATTGAGATAGGAATATTATTGAAAAAACTTAAGTTGGGCTTGGTAATCTTATTATATAAAAATGTACTGAGTTGTGCATTTTATTAAAAGAAACATAGGCTAGGAAGTGCTTATTTTAGGATCTTGTGTATAATTGTCGGCCCAGCACTGGCACGCGTCGGTCCTACACAAACGGTTTTTAACCCCTTTCCGCAATGGCATTTGGAACCGTCGCCAAGTGAGTGTGGGCGATAGGGGGGTCCTTGCCACACGACCCAGAAACAGTCGGGGATATGCCCTCCTGGGACACACGCTCGGCAAAATGAGGTTGTGTCCAACCGATGAGCGCTCAAATAAGGAAATACGTATAGTAGAGCTAAAAATACAATTATATGGCGAAATTGTTTCCGGTCGCAAGTACATCCCACACAGTCAGTCCCCGCTAAACGTTTCCATTCTTATGTACATCCCACACAATCGCTCCAAGGAAAATGTTTCCGTTCACAGGTACATCACACACAATTTTTCCTGTTAAATCGTTTGCATTAATGAATGCATCACACATGGTCCGTAGAAGAAACTGTGTGGCAAAGGCTGTCCATCACACACAGTTTTTATGTGGTAAACGTTTGTGCAAGGTGGCCTAACGCAAACAGTTTTCAAGAGAAAGTCGTGTGTGATTGTTCATTGATCCAACAAGGTTTATTCCTAGAAACTGTGGGCGTTGCCTGAGGTCATCGCCCACGGTATTTTTTCAACAATCGTTTGCAATAGCAAAACCCAATTAGCAGGCTAATTATCCGATTATACATAATCCATTTATTAATCAAATTGACATTTCATATTAAGCACACAATATATTTCATTTTCATAATTGAAATACATCAGAGTACAACATCATATAGCTTCAGCACTCAGCTACCCCATTACACAACTACACTAGGACCAAGTTTCACATGCAACATCTATAACCTTTCGAAATTAGCATCATAGACAGTACATAGAAAGATGTATCTCATCTAGAAAACTGCTGAAGCAGAAGGTGAATATTGAGCCTTCATTGATGTTAAACGTCTTTGTAACTTTAGTCCAGTGCATGTGTATGATTGACCGTCCATCCTTCGTCCTCTTCAGGAACACTATTGAACCGTGGGTGTTGTATGAATACCTTCCTCGCCTCCTGGCCATACATGTGGTTTGAGAGGTAATCATTAGTGAACTGCTTTGGAAAGGCCTGAAAACAAGGATGTGCATAAATATCTTCTCTATATTGGAAATGGGGCAAAGGAATAAAAAAGGCAAGGTATAATAGTTAGTACCATCCTGTAGTGAACTGATGTCTTCTTCATTGTGTAGACAAAGATCTTGTTGTTGTTTTTTCGCTAATTTCTTTATCCTAACAATCTTTCTAAGTTTCTTGACTTGACTGATATTTATGGACAACTCATTTCCCCATACGCAAAAAGGGTCGAACAGTGGGTCAAAACCTCTGACAGCAGGACCTACATGTGCAAGACCAAATTGTTAAAAACCTAAATATTAGAATGGTTCCTACAATTGCCCAACAATGTGCTATTAGACAACGGACCTTGCACATGCTAACCTCGATTGTAAGCCTCAGTGCTTCCCATTGTTTCCCTGCGACACATATAAGGTAGTTAGTCATCAGGTTAAGTAAGAGTTCGCATGCTATCAGTAAAATATATTGATGAAAAATAAGCACATTGCAGATTCATCAGATTAATTCAAGCCACATGGAAAACCCATTTATCCAAATCAAGCATGATTAAGAACTAGGAAATATACCACTTGTATATGTTTATCATGTATTAAATGCAGCCAAATCCGATTTATTTCTCACATGGTATACAATAAAAGAATGCATCCACGACAATTGAACATAGCATTGTAGAATTGAACCAAACAGCCATCCGTGTCACATCGTCGGCGCATGAGGCATCGATGGTGGCCTCGATGGCGATGTGCTCCTCCAGGATTTGGGGGTCGACACAAATGGTAGCCATCGCGACCTCATCCGTGTGTGTGGCCACGATTTGCTTCTCCGCTGCCAAATGGTCCTTGGGATCCTGGCTATACTGCGCGCACCATGGCTTAGGGCAGCACTTATTTGGTGGAGGGGTCAGTGATTTGGGTGGAAGGTGTCGTGCCGGCGGTCGGGGCATGTGGGATGTGGAAGGAGAAGGAGGATGGGGTCGGGTGTGGATTACCTGCCTGGGTAGGCGAGGCCGAGCAGCGTGGAGGAGGGTCGCCGGTGAGGAGGCGGTGCTGCAAACAAGGACTGAATGTTTCAACTTGGAAAGGAAGGCGGAAACAGGGGAAATGTGGCTTTTGGTAAGGGGGAGGGGGTGGGGAGGTAGATATTTCTGCGGAAGCCGAAAATTTGGAACCGCTTCAGTGAAAAACCTAGGGCGCAAAGTGTCATTAGACATAGTCCCTTATTCAGAACTGTGTACATTATGTGAACATCACAAACGATTCAGACAGCTTAACCCGTGTGTGTTGAGTTTGAACGTCAAAAATTTTGGTTCGAATATCCTTGGTTACACTGGTCATCCACGTCATTGCATAATTTGGGTACACAAAGGAGACTAACTTCTTAATCGAGCAAGTTCAACAATTAAACAGAGCTAGCTGACCTAAACATTACTCTAACAAATTAAAGACCAACACTCTTAATTAAACAAAACAAAGAGTACTACTACGGCTGGTGCTTGTTGATCTACACCGCTGCCTCCATGTCCAGCTCGCTCCCGACGGTCTCTTGGGCAAGGGGCTCCATGGCATCAATTGCACCATACTTGGCAAGCATCTCACCATCTGCGTCCGCCATATCTTTGGAATAGGCCGTCACGAGCTGGGCGTGGGCGGCTGCGATCTGGGCTCTGGCGGGCTCCGTCGTGGCAAGGTATGCCGCGCAGGAACGGACGGCTGCTCGAACTGTCTCAGCGATTGCCAACTCTTCGGCCGTGGGTTGTCGACCATTGTCGGAGAAGCTTCGTTCGATTTGTGCGGTGACCGCCATGAGCTGGGCGTGGACGGCCTCGACATGGTAGTGGGCGGCCTCCATCAGGGCTAAGGCCACCGCTGCGAAACGGACAACTACTTTGTCGCTCTCGCTAGTTGATATCCCCGAGGCAGATGCTGCTGACGCTGCCTGAGAAGCAACAACGGCCGTTTGGGCTGCCTTGTCCACCCGGACGCTGACTGCGGTCGCCCTCATGAAGCTTGTTAGCACGCTCCTGGCTGCTGCGGCCGCGCTCTCACCGAAGTGGGCCGCCGAAGTTGCCCTCACGACGTGGGTCCACATCCCCATCTTTCACCAGCGACGAATGAATAGTGAAATGATATTTGGGGAGTGAGCTAGTGTGCTTCAGACGCTGGCTGTGAACTATAGCCGACGCACCTTCTCGTGTAAGCCATAGGCGTACTATACACCGACGGTGCTCCAAGATATTTTATGCTGCATCTCACAAGGTTGGTGATAATAAACTATGTGCGATCTACTTGATTTCTCGTCTTGATTTGAATTACATAATGGGGTCATAGCTACAAAGGATGGTGTTTGAATTGCTAGAACTTTTATCTGCAGTGAACATGCAACTATAGGTGTGTCGTAAAAAATGGAATTATTCAGGGTTCGTTTGGATGTTTTTATACATTAACTTGGTTTTGTAGGCATTTCAGGTGCATAATTCTAATTTGAACTACATGCACATGCTCCAGTTCATATAAACAGGTTGAAAAATCAAATATGTGTGCTTGGTTGCATGCTTAGGTCCCATTCAAGAAATGGGAATGAATGTCACACACCCTGCCACCGTCACTCGGCGGCAAACATTGAGATACCTGGTTTTTAAATTCTAGTAAATCCAAAACTCGTTTAAAATTCATGAAACTTGGCATGCTATCATTGAGCGGCATCAACATGTTGTGGTAAAAATTTTGTCCCATTTGGGGCAGGTTTGGGTATAAGCTCCTCACAAACCAGAGCTTCTCACAACAAGCGTGATGGTTTCGGTATGGAATGTGCCACCTTTGGGGACAAAACGATATCTGTTGCCTCTTATTACTTTCAAAAAATTTCGAGTGTCAACGTAGAACAACAGGAATGTTGTGTTTAATTTTGGAATTTTTGGGGTTCGTTTGGACATTTTTATACATTAACTGGGTTTCCCAGGCATTTTGTGCGCATAATTCAAATTTGAACTACATGCTCATTCTCCAGTGCATATAAACTGGTTGAAAAATCAAATATGTGTCCTTGGTTGCATGCTTAGGTCCCATGCAAGAAATGGGAATGAATTTCAAACACCCTACCACCGTCACTCGGCCGCAAACATTGAGATACCTGGTTTTTAAATTCTAGTAAATCCAAAACTTGTCTAAAATTCATGAAACTTGGCATGCTATCATGGAGCGGCATCAACATGCCGTTGTAAAAACTTTGTCCCATTTGGGGCAGGTTTGGGTATAAGCTTCTCACAAACCTTAGCTTCTCACAACAAGCGTGATGGTATCGGTAGGGAACGTGCCACCTTTGGGGACGAAATGATATCCATTGCCTCTTATTGCGTTCAAATTTTTTCGAGTGTCAACATAGAACAACAGGAGTGTTGTGTTCAATTTTGGAAATTTTTGGGTTCGCTTAGACATTTTTATACATTAACTGGGTTTTCCAAAAAAATTATGTGCATAATTCAAATTTGAACTACATGCACATTCTCCAGTGCATATAAACTAGTTGAAAAATCAAATATGTGTCCTTGGTTGCATGCTTAGGTCCCATCTAAGAAATGGGAATGAATTTCAAACACCCTGCCACCGTCACTCGGCCGCAAACATTGAAATACCTGGTTTTTAAATTCTATTAAATCCAAAACTCATCTGAAATTCATGAAACTTGGCATGCTATCATGGAGCGGCATCAACATGCCATGGTAAAATTTTTGTCACATTTGGGACGGATTTGGGTATAAGCTTCTCACAAACATTAGCTTCTCACAACAAGTGTGATGGTTTCGGTAGGGAACGTGTCACCTTTGGGGACGAAACGATATCCGTTGCCTCTTATTGCTTTCAAAAAAATTCTAGTGTTAACATAGAACAACAGGAGTGTTGTGTTTACTTTTGGAATTTTTCGGGGTTCGTTTGGACATTTTTATACATTAACTGGGTTTTCTAGGCATTTCATGTGCATAATTCAAATTTGAACTACATGCACAAGCTCCAGTGCATATAAATTGATTGAAAAATCAAATTTGTGTCCTTTGGGGCATGCTTAGGTCCCATGAAAGAAATGGGAATGAATTTCAAACACGAGGGCACTGTTGATTGCCGGCAAAACGTTGAGATACTTTATTTATAAATTCTAGTAAATCCAAAACTCGTCTGAAATTCATGCTATAATGGAGTGGCACCCGACATCTTGTGGTATTTTTCGTGTCCATTTTGAGAGAAGGCGCACTTGAATAATAGCCAACAAAGGCATTTTGAAACAAATAGCTGCCACTGTAACATCTCAAATGTTTTGTATAATTTAAATTGTGTGCATTATGTTAACCATTCACGTGACGCCACGCCTCACTCTTTTAATGGCTAGGAGGGGTCGTGCGGACAGATGCTTGAGTGCTTGAGTAAACGAAAGGCGTGCCGACAGCTTCCCCAGGAAGCCAAGAGAAAATGTGCCGAGCAAGATTTCTGCAGCTCTTGATCGCAAACGTTTTAGATAGAACACATGTATGCAAAGTGAGAGAGATGGTCTTCCCCCTTAAGTCGAGGGCAAATCCGCAGCGCGGGATTTGTGCATCCCTTCAATGCAAATGGTTGTTTTGGATGACCCGTGTGCAACCAGGTACAAACAATTTGGTAAGATTTGCATATGTCATATTGGGTATGTTGCCATTTTTCAAACTGGAAAGATTGACATTTGTTGATCTAGTAATGTTGGCATTTGTCAATCCTTGTAACACTGCGATTTGTCCAAATATGCAGCTAGAAATCACTAGCACTATCTAATTTTTGCAACTAAAATTCAGTAATTAAGCATAGATTTCATTCATAGGTTAAGCAGTCATTCTTAATTTATACAAATAGTTCAACTCGACAGCTGAACCGACAAAACTTTTCCCCAATTGTTGCCAACCACGTACTGAAATAGCTAGTTCAACTATATATACTAGCTAATTTTAAGTGCGTTGTACAGTTGGACCACTCATCTATAGTCAGATGAACTAAACAAAATAGCCCCTAAATACTACTACTACCACGGAGGGGCTTTGTTCTACTTCCGGCAGCCTCTCCTCTGTCGAGCGCGCTCAGTAAGAAGCAGAGGAGGAGGAGGAGCCTACCGACAAGCTAGAGAAAATGCAATACGGTGCCTGCCACTTCTGCACGTTCAGCGATGGTCGCCAGCTCGAACGCCCACTACCGCTCCAGACGATCCCTCTCGAAGTGGCTGGACTGCTCGTAGATCTCTTGATTCCTCACCTCTACGTCGGCGTGTGCTGCGGCCACGGCTGTGGTAAGGCTCTTTGCATGCTTGACGAGGCGCTCCTCCTCCTCCCGCGGGAACTCGATGTAGCGCGCAAGGTCGCTGACGCACGTGCGGGCCTCCACCTCCGCCTCCCTCCTTCGGGCTGCGGTGGTGGAGCGGGTGATGATCCCGGCGATCGATGATGGGCTGGTGGCCACGGCGGCCGGCGATGGGGTGGCGGCCATGACCACCACCTCCCGCCTTCGGGCCGCGGTTGCAGAGCGGGTGATGGCCACGGTGGCCGGTAGTGGGGTGGCGGCCACGACGGCCACCTCCCGCCTTTGGGCCGTGGCGGCGGAGCGGGAGATGGCCCTGGCTTTCGATGGTGGGGTGGCGGCAACGGTGGCCGGCAACAGCTGCCGACGGGAAGCGGCGGCAGAGCGTGTGGTGGGTGTTCCGTGCAAACCCAACAGGGACGCCACACGCACTACACTATGATGGGACTCCGCCGCCGCCATAGTGTAGCCTCCCAGCTGGAGCTGTCCTCTAATGATGGCGGAGTGGCTGAGCGACGACGATGGATCGTCGTCATTGGCGATTGTGGGAGAAGGACACAAAATAAACTACAGGGAGGGAGGGGAAAATGCGACGCAGGACTCGCCGGCCGTGAGGGTTTTTATAGCAGGCTGGTAAGCATTGGGATTTCGGGGGATCTCACCGAGTCGGGCAGGAAGCTTGCGCGGGAACATGTGAGGTTGCGCGGGAACAGGCTCACCGACGATTCATTGGCACCACCGTTTGGCCAAAAGAACGCCCCCACGCGCTGCGCAAGCTTGCACTGTAAGCCGTCTGCGGCAACGGCGTGACAAGACGTGCGAGAGGAGGACGAAAGGACACGTACACATACGGATAATACAAAAAAATTGTTTGCAATTTAATTACCTACTATACCCCCGTCCTGGTTTGTAAGTAGGATTTAACTAATAAAATACGAATGCATGTCGCCAAAGATTATATCGTTGGAGTCGTATTTGAACATAGTTTCCACCTATACAATTTTTGTAACATGCATTAACACTTTTTTGGTTAAATTTAAGGTTATATACCAGCAAGCGTTTGCCCGCAACACACACGGCTTATTCCATCACAAATAGCTCAGATGGATCAATTGTATGCCACATATCGCACACGCAACTCTAATCTATTTCGTGCTTGATGTCTCCGACATCGCTCGCACAGTTCGTCTTATTTGCCACGTATCACTGTGTCGGCCTCTGCTCGCGTCCCTCGTCAAGCTCTGCTCGCCGTTAAGTGCCGCAGCGCACTGTGCTCGCCGTCAGGCGCCGCGGCGCGCTTTGCTCGCGTCCGTTGACGCGCTTTGCTCGCGTCCGTTGACGCGCTCTGCTCGCGTCTGTTGGCATGCCTGGCTTGTGGACAACTTTTCCTTGCGCATTCAACTGCTAGATGCATATGAATACGGTTGAGGCGATCGCGGAGCGCTCTGCTCGCGTCCCTCCGCGCGCGCTCTGCCAGCGGTTGGGCGTGCTGTCACACCCTAGCTAGTCATGCATCAGAGTGTGTGCATCATGTTTAAATTTTCCATTTAATTTGAAATGGGGATCTGTGAAACCCTTAGAATCATTTTTGAAATGATCCAATTAAAAATTTCTCCAAAAGGGTCCAAGAAAATGCTCATGTTGCTCTCTGAAAATATTGGACAGAGATAAAAATCAAACCAATATTTTTAAGAGCTCATAGGTATTTATTTTGGGCATTTGGAATTAATGCATAAATATTTGCATTGGAAATATATTAATTATATATATTAATATATGTCCAAATATCATGCCAATTATAAAGGAGCTTTGGAATAGTATATCTAGCTCCTGCAAAAATTGGCATAAGATATATAAATGATTTAATATTTTATTTAAATCAAAACAAATGTCAGAAATTAGAAAACAGAAATAATTAAAAAGGGAGAAGCTTACCTGGGCTCCTCCCTGTGCGGCCCAGCCAGCTGGCCGGCCCAGCAAGCCAGCCCAGCCCACCACCGTCGTCGTCCTCCTGGCGCCAGTCGGCCAGGCGTGTGGCCGGCGCGCGCGCACGGCCGGAGCGCCACGCCACCAGCTCGTCTGCCTGCCTCCCCCGCCAGCGCGACGCTGCGACGCTTCTTCTCGGTGCCGCCCCGATCCCCTGGCCTTATCCCCCCTCTCTCCCGTGCTGCTCCCTCTCTCTCTCTCACGGCCGAACACCACCGTCGCCGCCGTTCGCCATAGCAGCCGTCACCGGCCACCCCTCGCTCCCCCGACTAGCTCAGGAGCTCCGCCTCGACCCCCTCTTCCTCCCCACCGCTCCACGGCTCTTCGGAAGCCCTGCATCGCCGCCTACGTCGCCGTTCCCCTCCTCGGCCACCGGAGATCATCGCCGTCGATTCGCCGTCTCCAGCGCGTCCCCGAGCCCGCTTCGACGCCCACTGCAACCGCGGTGAGCTCCGCCACCGTTTCCCCCTCTTTTTCCCCTCGTTCCTGCGCCGTAACCTCGTTCCACCACGGCCGAACCTCCGCCGTCGCCGAGCTCGCCGTCGACGCAGCTCCGGTGACCATTTGGTCACCCCGGCGAGTCCAACAAGTTCGTAAGGCCCCGTAGAGCATCCCTAGCGCCTCGCTTAGCTCGCCTTCGAGCTCCAACCCCGTTTCCACGCACGACCGAACCCCGGCGGCCGCAGCCGAGCTCGCCGCCGTCGACTCCGGCCACCCCACGCCCAGCCACGGCCACCGTCCGACGCGCCATCGAGCTAGCTATCCAACGCACCTAGCCGCACGCCGTTTGGAGCACCACAGAGGAAACCCGAGGCCCCTGTACGCCGCGGACCTCGCCGGCGACTAACCGCCAGCAGGTTTGACTTGTCTGACCTGGGGTTTCACCCCCCCAGGGTCACTGACGCGTGGGCCCTGTCGGCCAGGTGGTCAGTTAGTGCTAATTACTGTTAGTCAACCCCCCTGACACTGACAGTGGGCCCCAGCGCCACTAATTCCTAATTAGGATTAATTTAACCCTGTTTAACCCCCCCTGTCACTGACGTGTGGCCCCCACACATCAGGTTTGACCCCAGACAGCCGCAGTTGACCACTGACGTCATGCTGGCGCAATAATTATATTTCTGGATTTAATTTAAATCAGGAAATTTCAGAATATAATTTAAACTTCAAAAATTCATAACTTTTATTCTGTAACTCCAAATTGGACAAATTATATATGAAAAATGATCAGAAAAATCCAATCTATCCATCTGTACTATTTTCATGCATGATCAAACAAGTTAAATTGATGTTTTAAGCAGAACAAGGAAAAGCACTTTAAAAGGCCATGTTTGAGTTTGAAATTTGAATCTTTGATTCAAATTTGTTCAAACCCTTCTGGTTTTAGTTGCATTAGCCCAACACACTCATATTGCCATGTTTCATGCATGCATCATATTGTTGCACATTGTTTGGTGATGGTTGTGTATCGATGTCCTTTGCGACAGGTTCTGCCTCCGAGGAGTACCGTGATTACCGTAACGAAGAACCGTATCAGTGCATCGAACCATCAGGCAAGCAACCAACCATTTGATCATATCGATACAATCCCATGTTCTCGCTCCTGCTCTCTTTTACTGCATTAAGACAACGCGTTTCAAACTGCTGTGTGCTACGGTAGTTGAACCCATTTCCTCTGCATGACCTGTCATTGCCACAGTAACTAGATGAAACCCACTAGCATGTGTAGGAGTTGATTGAGCCATATGTATGTGTTGTTCCTACCTTGCTATGCCTGCTATGCTTAGAGTCGTGTCAGGTCTGGTTCATCTGGGTGATGGGCTAGAGTGAAATGATTATGTCGGTAATGAGAGTGGTGTGGTGAACACGATTTGGTAAAGGTATCGATGAGAGGCCATGTAGGAGTACATGGTGGGTTGTTTCATTGAAGCCGACCTTAAGCACTGAGATCTGTATGTGTGATTTAAGATACAGCTACTACCATGCATTGGGCCCTGAAATATGACCCCGCTCGACTTCTTATTCACCCTAGCTCTCTGTCCAGGAGTTGCAAGTAGTTTCTGGTGTTTGTAGCCTATTGGAGGCCGTGGACAACGCTGACCGTAGGGGTGGGCTGTGATGCGGTAGGTATGTGGCATGGTGTACCGAATACCCGTTAGGTATCTCGGGAACCCTGTTCACATCGTTCGGGGCCGTATGGGAAACCTCGGCCGGACTCCCTGCGGATGGAACCTGAATAGGCGATAAACCTGGACTAGAGGCTTAAGTGTTTAGGTAGTTCGTGGTCTACACCCACGTCGGCTTTTGCTTGAAGTCTGCCGAGCACATGTCGTGTGCAGACGCTAAGTGGTGGAAACATGTATGAAGAAGTACACCCCTGCAGGGTTAACATGATCTATTCGAATAGCCGCGTCCGCGGTAAAGGACTACTTGGTTGCCTATACAGTTCATAGACAAGTAAATGGAAACTGCTAAAAGCCTCAAGATAAGTGTGAGTGCCGAGGATGGCTCTTCCGTAGGAAGACGGAGGTGGATCCTCGGTAGTGTATTGAAGTGGTGAGTAGTGGACTCGTGTGCGCAAAACCATTTCAAGTTGGAGTATCGTAGGATAATCTAGCCAAGAGTCAAAGCTGGCTTGCTGCAATAACTCCACCAACCCTTCTTGATAATATGCATGTATGTAGGATCTGATGTAAGTCTTGCTGAGTACCTTTGTACTCATGTTGCTATAATCTACATTTTTACAGAAGACGCTGCAACCCCTTCTGATGGGTTCTATGTAGACGTTGACATCAACGAGTAGGCTAAAGACCCAGGTGGTGACCCTGAGCTTGTGAAGGACCTTGTAGTATAGCTAGGCTTCCAAGCCTCTTTTATTTTACTAGTTGTTTGTACTCAGACAAGTTACTTCCGCTGCTGGTTTGTATGACTGTATGACTTGTATGTTGGGTCGTGAGACCCGTACCTTTGTGTATGTTATGTATGGCTCCCTGAGCCTTAAATAAAGTACTTGTGTCGTAGAGTCATGTTGTGATGCTTCGTTGTATTTGCACATATCAAGCATATTGTGTGTATGATTGAAATGCTTGGTATGTGTGGGATCTGACTATCTAGTTGTTTATCTTTAGTAGCCTCTCTTACCGGGAAATGTCTCCTAGTGTTACCGCTGAGCCATGGTAGCTTGCTACTGCTCTGGAACACTTAGGCTGGCCGGCATGTGTCCTTCTTCGTTCCTGTGTCTGTCCCTTCGGGGAAATGTCACGCTTTGAGTACCGGAGTCCTATTAGCCCGCTACAGCCCGGTTTACCGGAGTCCTGCTAGCCCAGTGCTACAGCCCGGACCCACTTGCTGATGACCGACACGTTCGAAGCTGGGTCATGGATGCCTGTCCCTGTAAGTCTGTGCCACTTTGGGTTTACGACTAGTCATGTCAGCCTGGGCTCTTTATCATATGGATGCTAGCGACACTATCATATACGTGAGCCAAAAGGCGCAAACGGTCCCGGGCAAAGGTAAGGCGACACCCGTGGGGATACCGTGCGTGAGGCAGCAAAGTGATATGAGGTGTTACCGGCTAGATCGATGTGACATCGAGTCGGGGTCCTGACAGCGTTGGCATCAGAGCCGGACTGCCTGTAGGTTCTCCAAGCCAAACTGGTCGATGTTGAGTCTAGAAATTCTTTAGTTATATGTAGGGGAATTGTTTGTGGGTTGGAACGTAAGGCTCTTTTTACTCCTTTATCTTATGACATTCTAATCTGAGTCAGTCCATTCTTCCACCGGGGGTTAAGGAATTAGGATCTGTTCTCTCTATCAGGATCACGTGTTACTAATCAGTAGTACCTTATAAGTTTGATGGATACAAGCCTAGTTCAGTTCTACTACCACATTATGTTGTTAGAATGGATTCAGAACTTTGATATGATGATGTTGAGTGTGTACGAAATCCTTTGTCAAATGTCTCAAAATCCTTCTTGAGCATTTACAGCTGTTATGCTGCCGAAATTTTGCTAGAAATTCTAATGCCTTTGCATTATGATTGTGCTTTCAGATGGCCACTCGCGACCTCAATCAAGTGGTTCGCCTGACTCGATGCCTAGATGTACCCGGCCATACTGCCAAGTTGGTCAGGGTAATGACTGAGGCTGGATACCGCTGGTATCCCGAGTACACGGTCGAAGAGCAATTCCGAGACTTTAATCAAAGCCAGTATCTCTGCACTGTCCGGATATTTCCATCTTATCCTGGATCCACCGAGCCCCTTCACTGCTCCTATGGACTCGGGGTTACTATTGAGATGGCTGTGCAGGACGCCGCCTACTCTATGATGACCATTATGCGAGTCAGATCTGGTCTATTTCGGGACTCTGATTTCCGGTATATGCCAGGATCACTTCCGGGAGCACAAGGGTATCTCCAGGCTATCTATGCTGACCCCACTCAGGAGGATTCACGGACTCGCACCACTGCTGAGATGCTCGAGGATAAGGACCGTGAAAATCGGGCCTTAAGGTTAGAGCTCTTCAATACCCATGCTGACCACTGGGCCACTTTGACTCGGTTTGCACCGGCGGTGCAAGCCGGATATTCAGATATGCGTGATCTCTATCCTGTGAGATCTGCTCTGCCAGACGTGATGGGTTGGCGTGATGTAGGAGGCATCACCCCACCTCGCGGTCCCCGCAGGCCACCGTCTGTTGGTCCAAGACCTCATCCTAGCCCCTATGGTCCACAAGCTCCGCGAGATCGTCTGTTTCCGGATGATCATGTCGAGCTTCCAGGCTATGGAGGTGACTTCTACGAGGACTACTATGGATCGGTCTGAGTTAGTGATAGTATCACTAGTTCGCACTAGCTGTGTCGTCTATCGTCCCGCGTGACTCGTGGGATATGACCTAGTTTGTACTCTTTCCGGAGGAGTAGAAAAATAATGTATAGGAGCTTGGAATGCCTCCGATGAGATGTAATCCTCTTTCACCGTAATAGTACTTTGTTTGGTCTTGTACTAAACCCTGTATGGTGTGTATGACGATGGAATAAAGAAGCAGTTTCTGTTTTTACCATGTCATACGGATGATCATCTTGCATTTCGAGTTATTCCTTACATTCTGTATCCTATGTCGGAATTTTATCATTCTGACTAAATCATTGTCTTGTTTACCTAGGATGGTCAACACGCGCGCTAACCCTGCTTCTCAAGAGCAGGCCGAAGGCAGTGAAGCCAGGGATGCAAATCTGCCTCATCCTCCTTCACTAGCCGAGGTTATGATGGAAGCTGAGAGAAACAAGCGGGAGACCAACCGTTTGTTAGAGCGTATTGAACAGAACACAGCACACCATCAGAGGACTAACGTGGTGTCACTCAGTGATTTTATCAAATTGCGTCCACCCACGTTCCACCACTCCGTCGAGCCTCTCGACGCTGATGACTGGCTTCGCAGTATCGCTCACAAACTGCGTTCCGCGCTGGTAGCGGAGGCTGACAAGGTCACCTTTGCTGCATATCATCTTGAAGGCCCCGCCAGTCTATGGTGGGAGAATTATGGAGCTATGCGCCCAGCGGGCCATGTCACTACTTGGGATGAATTCAGCGAGGCTTTCTGTGAACATCACATTCCGGAGGGTCTCATGGACCGTAAACGTGAGGAATTTTGCAGTTTCACCCAAGGCCGACTTTCTGTGGATGTTTACAGCAGGGAGTTTGGTAATCTCGCCCAATATGCAACCGAGGAAGTTTCTACTGACGCCAAGAAGCAAGCAAGGTTCCGTAAGGGCCTTAGTCCTGAGCTTCGCCGTGACCTCCGTCTGCATGAGTGCACATCTTTTCAGAAACTTGTCAACAAAGCCATCAGTGCTGAAACTGGTCAGACTGACTATGACGCAACACGCAAGCATGGCCGTGACATGGGTTCCTCATCCGGTGCTGGTCCTCAGAAGCGCCGCGTGTGGGTACCCAACACCGCCCTGCCACCCAGGTTCACACCGAGGCCATCCTTCCAGGCGCCTCGCCCTGTTCAACAGTCTGCACCGGCCAAGCCCTATGGGGGTCCAACCAACAATGCTCCTCCACGTACCAGTTCTGTGACTTGTTTCAAGTGCGGGGAATCTGGTCACTATATGCGTGAGTGTCCCCAGACCAACCCCAACCAGTCTGCTAAAGTTGTTGGCCGTGGCAAGCCGACAGGAAAAGTATTCCACGCCAAGCCGGTCACCGCTTCACGTGGCCATGTCAACTGTATCTCTGCCGAAGAAGCTCAAGAGGATCCCAACGTTGTTCTCGGTACGCTTCTTGTTAATTGCCACCCGGCATCTGTTCTTTTTGATACAGGAGCCTCTCATTCTTTTATATCTGAAAACTATGCTCGCTTGCATAACGTCGCATTCGGTGATATGCCAACCTCTATGGTAATTCAAACTCCGGGATCCAAGTGGCAGACTTCTAGAGTAAGCCATGGAAATGAAATCCAAGTCGACAGACTTGTTTTCCTCGCGTCTTTGATAGCCCTTAAATCTTCAGATATTAATATCATTCTGGGTATGGACTGGATGTCAGCTCATCATGCCCAAATTGATTGCTTCTCTAGGACTGTTCAACTCACCCATCCTTCGGGGAAGATAGTCAATGTCTTGACCCGAATAGCCAAGCGACAATTATATTCTCTTAACGCCAGCCCTTTGCCAGACCTTGAGGACGTGCCGGTAGTCCGTGACTTCCCGGATGTCTTCCCAGAAGAATTGCCAGGTGTTCCACCTGACAGGGATGTTGAGTTCGTAATAGACCTCATCCCAGGAACCGTGTCGATTGCTAGAAGACCCTATAAGATGGCACCCCTAGAACTAGCCGAGCTTAAGAAACAACTCGATGAGTCCTTGAAAAAGGGTTTCATCTGACCTAGCTCATCTCCGTGGACTTGCCCCGTCCTCTTCGTCAAGAAGAAGGATGGTACGGACCGGATGGTTGTAGATTACCGACCTGTCAATTTGGTCACAATCAAGAACAAATATCCGCTTCCCAGGATCAACGACCTGTATGATCAGCTCGCTGGATCCTCAGTCTTCTCCAAGATGGATTTGAGGTTGGGCTACCATCAAATCAAAATCAGAAACGGGGACATTCCTAAAACGGCCTTTGTTACTCGTTATGGCCAATACGAGTACACCGTCATGTCCTTCGGTTTAACCAACGCTCCAGCCACCTTTTCTCGGTTAATGAACTCAATCTTCATGGAGTATTTGGATAAATTCGTCGTGGTTTACCTCGATGATATACTCATCTACTCCAAGAACGAGGAAGAACATGCCGAACATCTAAGGCTAGTGTTGAAGAAACTTCGAGAGCATCGCCTTTATGCCAAATTTTCTAAATGTGAATTCTGGTTATCAGAAGTGACCTATCTGGGTCATGTAATATCTGGTAAAGGTATTGCTGTTAACCCTGAGCGAGTTCAAGCTGTCCTTAATTGGACTCCACCTGAATCGGTCAAGCAAGTTCGGAGTTTTCTAGGCTTAGCGAGCTATTGTTGCCGCTTTGTCGAGAACTTCTCCAAGGTTGCTAAACCTCTAACCGAACTCCTCAAGAAAGATAAGAAGTTCGAATGGACTCCACAATGTGAGCACAGCTTTCAGGAACTGAAAAGACGCCTGACCTCTGCTCCCGTACTGGTACCGCCAGACTTCTCCAAGGACTTTGTTATCTACTGCGACGCCTCGCGACAAGGACTAGGTTGCATCCTTATGCAAGATCGACATGTAATTGCCTACGCTTCACGGCAATTGCACCCACATGAGGAGAAGTATCCTACTCATGATCTAGAGCTTGCAGCTGTAGTCTATGCACTTAAAACCTGGCGACATTACCTCCTCGGTAATCGTTGCGAAATATTCACTGATCACCAAAGTCTGAAGTACATCTTCACCCAACCGGATCTGAATCTCAGGCAAAGACGTTGGGTTGAGTTGATCACAGACTTCGATTTAGGGATAACCTACACCCCAGGGAAAGCCAACGTCATGGCTGATGCGCTAAGTCGTAAATCTTATTGTAACAACCTGATGTTACAACAAAGTCAACCGCTTCTCCATGAGGAATTTCGGAAGCTTAACCTTCACATTGTACCTCAAGGTTTTCTTTCCACCTTGGTAGCAAAACCTACTCTTACGGATCAAATCATCGCTGCCCAAAAGCGAGATAAGGGAATATCTAAAATCAAAGAGAACATTGCTAGCGGAGGTGCTAGTTGTTTCTCCACAAATGATCATGGTGTTGTGTACTTTGAGAACCGTCTAGTGGTTCCCAAGAACCAGCATCTACGGCAGTTGATCCTTAAGGAGGCTCATGAATCTCCTCTCACTATTCATCCCGGTAGTACTAAGATGTATCAGGACCTACGCCAGAGGTTCTGGTGGACTAGGATGAAGAGAGAAATTGCTCAGTATATTGCTAATTGCGACGTCTGTCGTCGTGTAAAAGCAGAGCATCAACAGCCTGCTGGTACCCTTCAACCCTTAGCTATTCCTGAATGGAAATGGGATAAAATTGGTATGGATTTCATTACCGGTTTTCCCAGGACCAAGAGAGGGAATAATGCTATCTTCGTCGTTGTCGATCGTCTTTCCAAAGTAGCCCATTTCTTGCCTGTTCGTGAGAGTATAACCGCTAGCCAGCTGGCAGACTTATACATCTCCCGTATAGTGTCTCTTCATGGTGTTCCTTTGGAAATCAACTCGGATCGAGGAAGTCTTTTCACCTCTCGATTTTGGGAAAGTTTCCAAAATGCTATGGGAACCCGTCTCTCCTTTAGCACCGCCTTCCACCCTCAGTCGAGTGGTCAAGTGGAACGCGTCAACCAAATTCTAGAAGACATGCTTCGAGCCTCTGTTGTCTCGTTCGGAATGGACTGGGAGAAGTGCCTTCCATTTGCCGAATTCGCTTACAACAACAGCTATCAATCTAGCTTGGGTAAAGCCCCTTTTGAAGTTCTCTATGGACGACGGTGTCGAACACCCCTTAACTGGTCAGAGACCGGGGAAAGACAATTCTTTGGCCCGGATATGATTCAGGAAGCAGAAGAACAAGTTCGTATCGTTCGTGAAAAGTTGAAAACAGCCCAATCTCGTCAAAAGAGTCAATATGACCGAAAACATAAGGCTATGACTTTCGAGGTTGACGAGAAGGCTTATCTTCGGGTCACCCCTCTGAAGGGAACCCATCGTTTCGGTATCAAAGGCAAATTGGCTCCTCGTTACATTGGACCTTTTCGCATTCTCGCCAAACGAGGAGAAGTTGCCTACCAGTTGGAACTACCTCCGCACCTCTCCAGGGTCCACGATGTCTTCCACGTTTCTCAACTCAGGCGTTGCTTCTCGGATCCTATCCGTGGAGTGGACCACGAAACGCTTGATCTCCAAGATAATCTTACATATCGAGAGTACCCCATTCGTATCCTCGATCAGGCCGAACGTACCACCCGACGTCATAATATCAAGTTTCTCAAAGTTCAATGGTCGCACCATTCTGAGGATGAAGCAACCTGGGAAAGGGAGGATCGTCTTCGACTTGAGTATCCCGCCTTCTTCCCGGAGGAACCCAAATCTCGGGACGAGATTCTTTTGAGTGGGGGTGAGTTGTCACACCCTAGCTAGTCATGCATCAGAGTGTGTGCATCATGTTTAAATTTTCCATTTAATTTGAAATGGGGATCTGTGAAACCCTTAGAATCATTTTTGAAATGATCCAATTAAAAATTTCTCCAAAAGGGTCCAAGAAAATGCTCATGTTGCTCTCTGAAAATATTGGACAGAGATAAAAATCAAACCAATATTTTAAGAGCTCATAGGTATTTATTTTGGGCATTTGGAATTAATGCATAAATATTTGCATTGGAAATATATTAATTATATATATTAATATATGTCCAAATATCATGCCAATTATAAAGGAGCTCTGGAATAGTATATCTAGCTCCTGCAAAAATTGGCATAATATATATAAATGATTTAATATTTTATTTAAATCAAAACAAATGTCAGAAATTAGAAAACAGAAATAATTAAAAAGGGAGAAGCTTACTTGGGCTCCTCCCTGTGCGGCCCAGCCAGCTGGCCGGCCCAGCAAGCCAGCCCAGCCCACCACCGCCGTCGTCCTCCTGGCGCCAGTCGGCCAGGCGTGTGGCCGGCGCGCGCGCACGGCCGGAGCGCCACGCCACCAGCTCGTCTGCCTGCCTCCCCCGCCAGCGCGACGCCGCGACGCTTCTTCTCGGTGCCGCCCCGATCCCCTGGCCTTATCCCCCCTCTCTCCCGTGCTGCTCCCTCTCTCTCTCTCATGGCCGAACACCACCGTCGCCGCCGTTCGCCATAGCAGCCGTCACCGGCCACCCCTCGCTCCCCCGACTAGCTCAGGAGCTCCGCCTCGACCCCCTCTTCCTCCCCACCGCTCCACGGCTCTCCGGAAGCCCTGCATCGCCGCCTACGTCGCCGTTCCCCTCCTCGGCCACCGGAGATCATCGGCGTCGATTCACCGTCTCCAGCGCGTCCCCGAGCCCGCTTCGACGCCCACTGCAACCGCGGTGAGCTCCGCCACCGTTTCCCCCTCTTTTTCCCCTCGTTCCCGCGCCGTAACCTCGTTCCCACCACGGCCGAACCTCCGCCGTCGCCGAGCTCGCCGTCGACGCAGCTCCGGTGACCATTTGGTCACCCCGGCGAGTCCAACAAGTTCGTAAGGCCCCGTAGAGCATCCCTAGCGCCTCGCTTAGCTCGCCTTCGAGCTCCAACCCCGTTTCCACGCACGACCGAACCCCGGCGGCCGCAGCCGAGCTCGCCGCCGTCGACTCCGACCACCCCAGGCCCAGCCACGGCCACCATCCGACGCGCCATCGAGCTAGCTATCCAACGCACCTAGCCGCACGCCGTTTGGAGCACCACAGAGGAAACCCGAGGCCCCTGTACGCCGCGGACCTCGCCGGCGACTAACCGCCGGCAGGTTTGACTTGTCTGACCTGGGGTTTCACCCCCCCCAGGGTCACTGACGCGTGGGCCCTGTCGGCCAGGTGGTCAGTTAGTGCTAATTACTGTTAGTCAACCCCCCTGACACTGACAGTGGGCCCCAGCGCCACTAATTCCTAATTAGGATTAATTTAACCCTGTTTAACCCCCCCTGTCACTGACGTGTGGCCCCCACACGTCAGGTTTGACCCCAGACAGCCGCAGTTGACCATTGACGTCATGCTGACGTCATGCTGGCGCAATAATTATATTTCTGGATTTAATTTAAATCAGGAAATTCCAGAATATAATTTAAACTTCAAAAATTCATAACTTTTATTCTGTAACTCCAAATTGGACAAATTATATATGAAAAATGATCAGAAAAATCCAATCTATCCATCTGTACTATTTTCATGCATGATCAAACAAGTTAAATTGATGTTTTAAGCAGAACAAGGAAAAGCACTTTAAAAGGCCATGTTTGAGTTTGAAATTTGAATCTTTGATTCAAATTTGTTCAAACCCTTCTGGTTTTAGTTGCATTAGCCCAACACACTCATATTGCCATGTTTCATGCATGCATCATATTGTTGCACATTGTTTGGTGATGGTTGTGTATCGATGTCCTTTGCGACAGGTTCTGCCTCCGAGGAGTACCGTGATTACCGTAACGAAGAACCGTATCAGTGCATCGAACCATCAGGCAAGCAACCAACCATTTGATCATATCGATACAATCCCATGTTCTCGCTCCTGCTCTCTTTTACTGCATTAAGACAACGCGTTTCAAACTGCTGTGTGCTACGGTAGTTGAACCCATTTCCTCTGCATGACCTGTCATTGCCACAGTAACTAGATGAAACCCACTAGCATGTGTAGGAGTTGATTGAGCCATATGTATGTGTTGTTCCTACCTTGCTATGCCTGCTATGCTTAGAGTCGTGTCAGGTCTGGTTCATCTGGGTGATGGGCTAGAGTGAAATGATTATGTCGGTAATGAGAGTGGTGTGGTGAACACGATTTGGTAAAGGTATCGATGAGAGGCCATGTAGGAGTACATGGTGGGTTGTTTCATTGAAGCCGACCTTAAGCACTGAGATCTGTATGTGTAATTTAAGATACAGCTACTACCATGCATTGGGCCCTGAAATATGACCCCGCTCGACTTCTTATTCACCCTAGCTCTCTGTCCAGGAGTTGCAAGTAGTTTCTGGTGTTTGTAGCCTACTGGAGGCCGTGGACAGCGCTGACCGTAGGGGTGGGCTGTGATGCGGTAGGTACGTGGCACGGTGTACCGAATACCCGTTAGGTATCTCGGGAACCCTGTTCACATCGTTCGGGGCCGTATGGGAAACCTCGGCCGGACTCCCTGCGGATGGAACCTGAATAGGCGATAAACCTGGACTAGAGGCTTAAGTGTTTAGGTAGGTCGTGGTCTACACCCATGTCGGCTTTCGCTTGAAGTCTGCCGAGCACATGTCGTGTGCAGACGCTAAGTGGTGGAAACATGTATGAAGAAGTACACCCCTGCAGGGTTAACATGATCTATTCGAATAGCCGCGTCCGCGGTAAAGGACTACTTGGTTGCCTATACAGTTCATAGACAAGTAAATGGAAACTGCTAAAAGCCTCAAGATAAGTGTGAGTGCCGAGGATGGCTCTTCCGTAGGAAGACGGAGGTGGATCCTCGGTAGTGTATTGAAGTGGTGAGTAGTGGACTCGTGTGCGCAAAACCATTTCAAGTTGGAGTATCGTAGGATAATCTAGCCAAGAGTCAAAGCTGGCTTGCTGCAATAACTCCACCAACCCTTCTTGATAATATGCATGTATGTAGGATCTGATGTAAGTCTTGCTGAGTACCTTTGTACTCATGTTGCTATAATCTACATTTTTACAGAAGACGCTGCAACCCCTTCTGATGGGTTCTATGTAGACGTTGACATCAACGAGTAGGCTAAAGACCCAGGTGGTGACCCTGAGCTTGTGAAGGACCTTGTAGTATAGCTAGGCTTTCCAAGCCTCTTTTATTTTACTAGTTGTCTGTACTCAGACAAGTTACTTCCGCTGCTGGTTTGTATGACTGTATGACTTGTATGTTGGGTCGTGAGACCCGTACCTTTGTGTATGTTATGTATGGCTCCCTGAGCCTTAAATAAAGTACTTGTGTCGTAGAGTCATGTTGTGATGCTTCGTTGTATTTGCACATATCGAGCATATTGTGTGTATGATTGAAATGCTTGGTATGTGTGGGATCTGACTATCTAGTTGTTTATCTTTAGTAGCCTCTCTTACCGGGAAATGTCTCCTAGTGTTACCGCTGAGCCATGGTAGCTTGCTACTGCTCTGGAACACTTAGGCTGGCCGGCATGTGTCCTTCTTCGTTCCTGTGTCTGTCCCTTCGGGGAAATGTCACGCTTTGAGTACCGGAGTCCTGTTAGCCCGCTACAGCCCGGTTTACCGGAGTCCTGCTAGCCCAGTGCTACAGCTCGGACCCACTTGCTGATGACCGACACGTTCGAAGCTGGGTCATGGATGCCTGTCCCTGTAAGTCTGTGCCACTTTGGGTTTACGACTAGTCATGTCAGCCCGGGCTCTTTATCATATGGATGCTAGCGACACTATCATATACGTGAGCCAAAAGGCGCAAACGGTCCCGGGCAAAGGTAAGGCGACACCCGTGGGGATACCGTGCGTGAGGCCGCAAAGTGATATGAGGTGTTACCGGCTAGATCGATGTGACATCGAGTCGGGGTCCTGACACGTGCGCACGATCATGTCGGGGGCCCCATATGCATCCGGTTGCACCGCGTGCGTTGCCAGGCGATGCAGTTACGTGCGGCACGATGGAGTTACTCGCTGCAAATTAGAAATGCCATCAGGGTCTGCTGATATTCCTAGCCATCCGGCTTCCCCTTTAATTCTGGCGGCCATTATAACCTTAGTCTCTTCAACCTTTCGATCGCGCCCCACAACAGAACAAGCACACCCACGACAACACATAGAGAGGGGATGTCCAGCGGCGCTCCAATGGAGTTCGGTGAGCATAGAGTGGAGACCCACGCGAGGGAGACGGATCTCTCGGTGGTGTACACCATCGACCCGGCCGTGGTGGATGACTACATCAACAACGTTGAGCAGTTGCTTGATCGGGACAAGTACAAGGTGGTCGGCATCGACCTCCAGTGCACCATGGGTCGTCCCAGCATAGATCAGAAGGTTGTCATCGCCCAGTTGTGCATGGGCCATCATGTCCTCATCTACCACTACTGCATGGCCACAGAGCCTTGCGACCGTTTCGACAGGTTTGTCAACAACACGGACTACAAGTTCGCCATGGTGGAAACCACCGACGATGTAAACATGCTCTGTGTTACGGGCTTGGCCTGCAAGAACCTTGTCGAAATCCGTGACCACTACAGGGTCTGGCGCAGCATGAAGAAGGACTCCTTGGTCGAACTCGCCTCGGCCATCATCGACCCCTACTACAAAAAGATGAAGCAAGATGCCTAGAGAACAAGTC
>NC_057812.1:402932317-402940005 GCF_018294505.1 Triticum aestivum | reverse complement strand
CGACGCCCCGGGCGGCGGCTGCCGGGCGACTGGGCCTCGGGGGCCCCTCCTGGGCCTCCCGGGCCGGCGGCGGTGGCGAAGTGGGGCGGCGGAGGCGGCAAATGGCAGCACGCCACGTGGCGACGGACGGGCGCGGCGGACGTGTCCGTCGGCGCTGGTTTTGTCCGGTGCAGCGCGGTGGGTTGGATCTAGGGTTTGAGGAGGAGGGGATCCGGGATTTCGGGGAGAGGCCTTTATATAGGCATAGAGGGAGGTAGGAGAGTCCAAATGAGGTGCGGTTTTCGGCCACGCGATCATGATCGAATGCTCTAGGACATGGAACAGAGTTTGGTGGGTTTTGGGCCAAATTGGAGGGGTGTTGGGCTGCAACACACACGAGGCCTTTTCGGTCCCTCGGTTAACCATTGGAGTGTCAAACGAAGTCCAAATGATACAAAACTTGACAGGCGGTCTACCGGTAGTAAACCAAGGCCGCTTGGCAAGTCTCGGTCCAATCCGGAAATGTTTAATCCCCACACACGAAAGAAAGCTAGAAATGACCACCGGAGGAGAACGAAGCGCCGGAATGCAAAACGGACAACGGGGAAAATGCTCGAATGCATGAGACGAACACGTATGCAAATGCAATGCACATGATGACATGATATGAGATGCATGACAAAGACAACAACACACAGAGACAAAGACCCGAACCCAAGGAAATAAATATAACTTAACGCCGGAAACGGCAAGAGTTGGAGTACAAATTGGGAAAGTTACATCCAGGGTGTTACAATCCCCCACTATGGGGTTGGCTAGGTCCTATTTATAGTGGCCTTGCATCTCTACCCAAATGTTAGGCAAGAAGGGATCCCACGACATCCAGGTTTGAAGGGGGACAACTAGTACAAGCTATCCTGACAAAAGGCGGTCTTCGCCTGCCAAAGGCTCTGGTGGTGATGCTGTTGTGGGCTCCGCGATGACCTCAGTCCTGCCGTCCTGCTGGTCTTGGTCTTGTTGCACTGATATGGAAACCTTTGCCTGATTCCTCGAGACCCCACGCCTGCGCTTGCCTCCTTAGCACCAAATAGGAAACTGGTACACTGCACCCACTGGTGCTCGCCTAGCCTTGGTCGTCATGGCTCACGTCACATGAGCCTCGCAAGGTGCTCCCTGCATAGATATATCCCCTCCTCAGGAGCCAGCCTACTGAGGTTGTCATCAGGGAGGACTTGGCGTCGTCCGCCTCGCAAGGCCTGGCCCCTCGCGAGGGTCTTGAGTTGTTGTTGTTGAAGATGGGCTGTACCAGGCCATTAGTGGAGCCACGCCCTGGGACGCAGGCAGGCAAGTCTGGGCACCCCGGTTCCTAGGACGCCGACAACTTCTCCGCGTCGCCGCGGCCTCGCCATCGCGTGACCTCGCCGCACCACCAACAAGAAACCACAAGCAATGGCTCGAGGCGACTGGGATGGTTCGAACATCCATGACGACCACCTCGAGTTCCTCCGCCAGACGAGGCCACCCCCCGCGCGGTGCACATGGAGGTCCAAGTTCCCCATGAGAGTGAGATCTCGCCGGCACCGAAGGCCGGCGAGCACGTCGTCTTCAGGACTCACTTCCTCCACGACTTTGGCCTGCCTGCGAGCGGTTTCTTCTATTCCTTCCTCGACTTCTTCCATCTCCAACCCCACCAGCTCACGCCGAATACGGTGGTGTGATAATCCCCAAGTGTAGGGAATCACTTTAGCAATTCCCAATGGTGGAAGTGATAAGTACGGAGTGTCGAACCCACAAGGAGCTAAAGGTAAGATAAATATTCTCTCAAGCCCTATCTTCCACTGATACGACTCTACGTACACCGAACGTTTGCTTCCAACTAGAAACGAGAATAAAACTACGTTGTGGGTATGAAGAGGATAACTTTGCATGGTACTAGAGAGATAAAATATAAAAGTAGTTGCTGTTATCATAAAGTTAGAATATATTACTAAATATTATAAATAGCGAGTGTGGAATAATGGTGGATCAGTGTACGGAATTGTCCTAGGCAATTGTTAACAAGACCGGTAATCACTATTGCAGTTTCATATGAGGGAGAGGCGTAAGCTAACATACTTTCTCTTCTTGGATCATATGCACTTATGATTCGAACTCTAGCAAGCATCCGGAACTACTAAAGATCATTAAGGTAATACCCAAGCATAGCATTAAAGTATCAAGTCCTCTTTATTCCCATACGCCATGTCCCGCTTATCCGTGTTTCAATCACTCATGCAATGCAAACAATAAGCAAACCATAGACATATTGCAACACCCTACAATGGGGATCCCTCACGCTTGAGCGACACGGAGGGCACCATAGGACATCACCAAAGTAAAACATACAACTCATGCCAATCTAGATCATCAATCAACCCAAAGACAAAGGATATCTACTCAAAACATCATAGGATGGCAACACATCATTGGATCATAATATGTGGCATAAAGCACCATGTTCAAGTAGGGATTACGGGGGGTGCGGGGGAGTGGACCACATAAAAGAGATGAGGATGGTGATGATGATGGTGATGTTGATGAAGACTATCACCACGGCAATTATTCCCCTCCTGATGGCACTCCGGTGCCACTGAGAGAGAGGAGGAGAGGTTCTCCCCCTTGTGCTTCCTCCTCCACGGCCTCCCTCCTGGATGGGGAGAGTATCTCCCTCTGGTCCTTGGCCTTCATGGTGATGATGGCCCCTCCGGGATCCTCCTCCATGCCCTCCGGTGATGATGGCCCCCTCCGACAGGGTGCCAGAGAGGGCCTAGATTGATTTCTCATGGCTACAGAGGCTTGCGGCGGTGGAACTTCCCATCTAGGTTAATTTCTGGAGGTTTTTGTATATATAAGACGTTTTGGCGTCGAGAACAAGTCAGGGGGGTCTCCGGGCTGTCCACGAGGTAGGGGGGCGCGCCCAGTGGGGCGCCTCCCACCCTTGTGGGCAGCCCGGGACTCTTCTGGCCCAACTCTTTTACTCCCTGGCCTTCTTCTGGTCCAAAAATAAGCTCCATCAAGTTTCAGGTCAATTGGACTCCGTTTGGTTTTCCTTTTCTGCGATACTCTAAAACAAGGAAAAAAACAGAAGCTGGCACTAGGCTCTAGGTTAATAGGTTAGTCCCAAAAATCATATAAAATAGCATATAAATGCATATAAAACATACAAGGTTGATAATATAATAGCATGAATACTTCATAAATTATAGATACGTTGGAGATGTATCAACATCCCCAAGCTTAATTCCTGCTCGTCCTCGAGTAGGTAAATGATAAAAGAAATAATTTATGAAGTCTGAATGCTAGCATGTGCATAAGTTTCATCAATGATAGTTCCAATCACTTTTTCTAGCATCATTATATATCATAACTGTACCTCATCTTCATAAAACTTTTCATGATCAAGTAACAAGCTGTTCACATGTTGAAGTATAGATCATAAACTTTCTTGAAACTAACAAACTATATTCTCAGTCATCAAACAATTGCAATTCATCTTATTTTCAGGAAGGGTCTATGTGAGAGCTTTGATTTAGCAAACTCCACATACTCAACTATGATTTAATCTTTCACAATTGCTAACACTCACGTGATATTTATGGGTTCAAAGTTTTAATCAGACACAGAGAAAGATAGGGGCTTATAGATTCGCCTCCCAACCTTTTACCTCAGGGGTAATGTCAACAATAATAGTTCATGTAACTTACATCCAATTCGACATATATATATCAGGATCTTTCCAACACAATGTGCTTGCCAAATGATAAAATGTAAAAAGGAAAGGTGAAGATCACCATGACTCTTGCATAAGGGTAGAAGATAAAAGTAAAAGATAGGCCCTTCGTAGAGGGAAGCAGAGCTTGTCATGCACTTTTATGGTTGGATGCACAAAATCTTAATGCAAAAGAACGCCACTTTATATTGCCACTTGAGATATGGACCTTTATTATGCATTCTGTCGCTTTTATTTCTTCCACATCACAAGATTGTATAAAGCTTATTTTCTCCACATTAATAGATCAAACATATTTAGAGGGAACTTTTATTGCATGCACCGATGACAACTTATTTGAAGGATCTTACTCAATCCATAGGTAGGCATGGTGGACTCTCATGGCAAAACTGGGTTAAGGAATGTTTGGAAGAACAAGTAGTATCTCTACTTGGTGCAAAGAATTTGGGTAGCATGAGGGGGAAAGCAAGCTCAATATGTTGGATGATCCAAGACAATATACTTTATTTCGGATATAAGAAAACTGTAACGCCCTCGATGCGGCTATATCTCCTACGTGTCGAAGCACGACTTAGAGGCATAACCGCATTCAAAGCAATGTCACAAGTAAGTTAATCTTCACAACAACCCTGTAAATAATTAGAAGGGGAAAATATACATAGTTGGCTTACACTCGCCACGTCACACAAATACATGAATAACATTAAAATCATCCAATACACTCATGGTCCGACTACGGTACCAAAATAAAGATCAACCCCCACATGCGACAAAGTCCCCGATCGCCCCAACTAGGCACCACTACTGATCATCTGGGAAGGACACATAGTAACGACGAGAGCCTTCATCGAACTCCCACTTGAGCTCAAGCGCATCGTCTGGAACGGTATCGTAGGTCCCTGCATATGGTTTTGGAAGTAAACTGTGAGTCACAGGGACTCAGCAATCTCGCACCCTCGCGATCAAGACTATTTAAGCTTATAGGTAAGACAAGGTATGAGGTGGAGCTGCAGCAAGCGACTAGCATATATGGTGGCTAACATACGCAAATGAGAGCGAGAAGAGAAGTCAAAAGCACGGTCGAACAACTATGATCAAGAAGTGATCCTAGAACAACCTACGTCAAGCATTACTCCTACACCGTGTTCACTTCCCGGACTCCGCCGAGAAGAGACCATCACAGTTACACACGTGGTTGATGTATTTTAATTTAAGATCAACTTCAGGTTTTCTACAACCAGACATTAACAAATTCCCATCTGCCCATAAACGCGGGCACGGCTTTCGAAAGTTCAAATCCCTGCAGGGGAGTCCCAACTTAGCCCATCACAAGCTCTCACAGTCAATGAAGGATATTCCTTCTCCCAAGACAATCCGATCAGACTCGGCATCCCGGTTACAAGACATGCTCGACAATGGTAAAACAAGTCCAGCAAGACCACCCGCTGTGCTGACAAATCCCAGTAGGAGCTGCACATATCTCGTTCTCAGGGAACACCAAATAAGCTAAGCATATGGGAGCCAACATAACCCAAGTTGCCAAGGGATGGCCCCGCACGGTGCTCTGGGTTGGACCAACACTTAGACAAGCACTGGCCCGGGGGTTTAAAATAAAGATGACCCTTGGGTTGGCCTAACCCAAGGGAAAAAGAGGCTAGGTGGCGAATGGTAAAACCAAGGTTGGGCCTTGCTGGAGGAGTTTTATTCAAAGCGAACTGTCAAGGGGTTCCCATTATAACCCAACCGCGTAAGGAACGCAAAATCCGGGAACATAACACCGATATGACGGAAACTAGGGCGGCAAGAGTGGAACAAAACACCAGGCATAAGGACGAGCCTTCCACCCTTTACCAAGTATATAGATGCATTAATTAAATAATAGATATTGTGATATCCCAACAAAAATATTCATGTTCCAACAAGGAACAAACTCCAATCTTCACCTGCAACTAACAACGCTATAAGAGGGGCTGAGCAAAGCGGTAACATAGACAAACAATGGTTTGCTAGGACAAGGTGGGTTAGAGGCTTGGTTTAACAAATTTGGGAGGCATGATAAGCAAGTGGTAGGTATCGCAGCATAGGCATAGCAAAAGAGCGAGCAACTAGCAAGCAAAGATAGAAGTGATTTCGAGGGTATGGTCATCTTGCCTGAAATCCCGCAAGGAAGAATAACGAGTCCCTGAAGAAGACAAACGGACATAGACGAACGGATCCTCACAAACGCGACGTTATCGGAACCAACCCGAAGAAGCAACACCGGAAATAAGCACACAACATAGTAAACAACCAACACATGAACATGGTATGGTATGCGGGATGCGGTATGTGATGCATATGCATGATATGACAAGGAATGATTGAACCTGGTCTCAACTTGGAAATCCAAGAGTGCCACTTGAAATGTGAGGTGATTTCGGTCAAAATCGATATAAAGATCACCGGAATCGGATGCACGGTTTGGAAATGGCAAGCAAAACAAATGTGGCACCGGTCTGCGATAAACAGCAAGTAGCCTCCTAAATGCATCAAGATAAATATGCTACAACACTCAAACATGGCAACAAAATACATGGCAGGGATCCACTCATGATGCTTGACAAAAGATGAACACTGAGCTACGGCTAATTCACTCATTAACAGGTTCAAACAATCATGGAAAAAGTGCAAAAGATAACAGGTTACAGACTTAGTGAAATAAACATGTCAGGAATTTATCATCAGGAAGCAATGTTTAGAGCACGATAACTATATGTTGTAGGAACATATCATGGCAAAGCAAGGCATGGCATGAAGCTACTCAAAGCATGAAACAAAAGTCCCTTAGTGACCATGAGCCAAAAGGGATCAGATAATACAATTGCAAGGATGTGAACATGGAAAAACATAAACAGATTCAGACTTAGTGAAAAACTGGAGCATGCAAATCAGTCAACGAGTAGGCATGTTTACGAGCTCGATGCACTCACTATAGAGCATTGCATGACAAACTAAGCATACACCCATCAAGAAGACATGGCATAGAAGCTAGACATGACAAGAATAACAACATAGCATGCACGGATCAATAGCAACATCCTCGGCAAAATCGCTAAACATGTCAACAATCTGCCAGGATCATTTTATAGCAAAAGTAGAGCTCGATTGACTCAAGCTAGGGTGCTCCATAATTGCAAACAAAGACATGGATGGATAGAGCACCACAATATTAACAAAACATCCTTACTGATCATCCTCAAAAGAGGCACGGATCACTAGGAAACAACATGAACATATGGCATAAAGACAAAAACCTGACAAGGACTTAGTGAAATTCTAAGTCCCTGAAATCAGCATCAACAAGTATGCTACTTTGCATGCTTGTGCTAGTCACCACAAAGATCACAAAAATACATGGCATACACCCCTGTAAAGATGGCATGGCATTCTACAAAACACATGTAGAGCTCAGGATCATAGCATGCACACATTAATCATGGCAAAAATGACAAAAGGTCATTTGCTGAAACAGATCTGACATATTCATCACATAGCTCTCTTCCAACAGCATTTCTGGCATGAAGATGAGCTCAAATGAAAATGATGCAATGATATGAAATGATGTACTCATCGAGACGAACATTTTGATATGCTACACACACGAATCGGAGCTACGGATGTAGAGTTATGACATGACGAAGATTGCATAAAAATTAGGGTTCGGGGGAAAAGTCAACCGAGATTCGAATGTCAGATCCAGATCGGGATCTCGCGTGCACTGTTCACCGAAGTCGATCATCGTCGCCGGAGAAGAAGGCCGGAGCTGGGGGCGAGGTGGCGGGAGCTCCGGTGGAGGTCGGGGGCGGCGCCGGCGGTGGCCGGACACGACGAGGCCGGCGGAGGCGGTGGCCGGCTCGGGCCGCGTGGAACGGCAGGGAGCGGGCGACGGTTGCCGGAGGAT
>NC_057812.1:402916806-402931844 GCF_018294505.1 Triticum aestivum | reverse complement strand
GTGGCTGAGGCGGCGGACATGTCCGGCCGTCGGGGAATTTGTCCGGCGGCGCGAGGGAAAGAGTTTTAGGGTTCATCCGCGAATTTCGGGAGGGGAGCACATATTTATAGGTAGAGGGAGCTAGGAGAGTCCAAATGAGGTGCGGTTTTCGGCCACGCGATCGTGATTGAACGACCGAGATGATGGAGGAAGTTTTGGTGGGTTTTGGGCCACTTTGGAGGGGTGTTGGGCTGCAACACACACGAGGCCTTTTCGGTCCCTCGGTTAACCGTTGGAGTATCAAACGAAGTCCAAATGTCACTAAACTTGACAGGCGGTCTACCGGTAGTAAACCAAGGCCGCATGGCAAGTCTCGGTCCAATCCGGAAATGTTTATCCCCCACACACGAAAAGAAGTAGAAAGGACCACCGGAGGGCATAGGAGCGCCAGAATGCAAAACGGACAACGGGGAAAATGCTCGGATGCATGAGACGAATCTGTACACAAATGAAATGCACATGATGACATGATATGCAATGCATGACACGCAAGCAATGACAAGGCAACAACAGCGAATAACTGCAAGACACTTGGCGCAACGGTCTCGGGGCGTTACAACACTCCACCGCTACGAGAGGATCTCATCCCGAGATCTAGAATGGCACCGGAGGGAAAACGGAAGAGAAAGAGAAGAGGTAAAACTTAGTTGCTTCTTTGACAAACGAGTGAAACCAAAGAACCTTGAAAAGGTTGAGCAAATTGAAAGAACGATAGCATAGGAGAAGAATAAAGTTAAAAGCACTCCGTTAAGAAAGGGAAAAAATAAAGAACCGATTTGGGTAGCACTTCGGTTGAAAAGAGATGAAAGACTTGATAAAATGAAAGAACTTGAGCAGCGGACACAAAACTCCAGTTAAATGGATAAACCCAGAAAAGAACACGATCCTGACAAAACAAGAAGATGGGTTGAAGAGAGCAACATCACAATGCCTTCGGAACAAAAGAAAGAATGGTATGGAATGAACGAAGGGAAACAAGATCTTCTATCTTGAATGAGCTTGAAAAGGTATCCTTAGGAGAAGGGTCGAACCGAGTTGTTGGAAAACCAACAATGAAAAGAGTAAGCTTGATTGGTCTTATGTTATACATCTCAAATTATGAGGTGACAACCTGCCACTCACGGGAAAAAGAATTGGATTGGTATGACCAAGGAGACGAGAAACTATTTCACCGGTAGGATCAAAGGAGAGCTTGGTCCTTTATAAGAACCATAGGTAGCAACAATTCTTTGGGAAGTCTTTAGGTGAAATATAACCCAAGATAACTCCAACGAAGAGGTTGATGTATTTAAAATACCCCATTCTTAACAACCTGTGTGTCGGCATTCTGGGAACGGGGGTCCCCAGACTTGCCTGCCTGCGGCCTGCGGCGTGGCTCAAAGGGGGGCCCAGCACGGCCCATCTTCATCAACACAGACCCAAGACCCTCGCGAGGGGACAAGCCTCGCGGGGCGGACGACACGGAGCTTCCTCAGGCACGGCCTCATCATTCTGGCTTGCGAGGGGGTGGAGAGATCAAGGCGGGGTACCTCACGAGGTGCCCATGACGCAAGCCATGACGACCAAGGGCGCCAGGCGGGTGCCAGCCCGCGTAGTGTCCTCCTTTCCTCTTTGGTGCAAAGGGGGCAAGCGCAGCCGCGGAGTACCGAGGCATCAGGCAAAGGTTGCCATTTCGGTGCAACAAGACCAAGACCAGGAAGACTGCAAGACAGAGGTCATCGTGGAGCCCAGGACGGCGTCACCACCAGAGCTTTGTGCAGGCGAAGACTACTTTTGTCAGGGTAGCTAGTACTAGCTGTCCCCCTTCAAATTAGCCCGCCATTGTTGGCTCCCTTCCCGCTCGATATTTGGGAAGAGGACCAGGGCCTCTATAAATAGGACCAGCCACCCACAGAGCAAAGGGGGTTTAGGAGAGGGGGTTCGGAAGAGGAGGTTCTTTAGAGAGGGGGTTCGATCAGAGAGAGAGAGAGAGAGAGAGAGAGAGAGAGAGAGAGAGAGAGAGAGAGAGAGAGAGAGAGAGAAGGGTGGCTGAACTCCTCCCAGCAGTTCATCACCCCAGCCAAGAACAGACCCTCACGAGGCTGTTCTTCCTTGTATCATTCATCATCATCAGCCCAAGAGGCAATCCACCACGCCACACACTAGAGTAGGGTATTGCACCACAACGGTGGCCCGAACCAGTATAAACCCTGTGTCCCTTGTGTTGTTCTTTCCATAGCTTAGATCTTAGCAAGACGGAGGGGTGCAGGTAGGTAGGAAGCGAAATCTCCGCGTGCACCCCAGTGTTCGAACCTCAAGGGTCTGCCAGAACCCGAAATCCGACATTTGGCGCGCCAGGTATGGGTGCGCCGCAATTCGTCTTCCACCGCCCCGTTCTCCTTCGACCATTGCACCCATGTCTGACGCTCGTCGGGCCCGCGCCGAGTGCTGGGCCGCTCTCGCTTCCCGCGTCGCCCAGACGGCTCCAGTCGGCGGGCGTCCTCACCGTTCCCCATCACCTGCCGTCAATGCCGCCACCGGCCCGGCGGGGGACGAGCAGCAAGCATCGTCTCAGCATCCGTCTGTGCGGCAAGACGGCCGCACCGCAACTCCCTCGCTCCCCCAGCTGGTTCTTCATCCCGCGCGCTCCGCGCACCCATGGAGGCTCGAGCTGCGCTCATCGCGGCAAACGAGCTCCTGCGCTACCGCCCCGTCGATGGCATCTACGAAGAATGGCTCGACCGCATCGCCGAGCTCGTCCGCGCCGCAGGGGGCTCTCCTGCGCCGTCCGTTTCACTGCACCGCACCCCGCCCCGCGCGGGCGACGAAGCTCCGGCGGCGCCCCGGCCGCCTCCTCCTCAAGAAGGCGCCATGGCTCCAAGGCGCGTGGTCCCTGGGCAGAACCCGCTCCGTCAGGTGCCAGCGCAGCAAGAGCAGAGCTGACAGGAAGTCCCTCGCCCACAAGAAGCTGCACGGGTGCTCCCTGCTCCAGCACGTCGCGACCATGCTCCGGCTCCCGCGCGTCAAGACCGAGCTGCAGCGCGTGGGGACATGCAAGACCAAGCTCTCTATCACCCAAGGCCTCCCGTGGCCACAGCAGGCTGCCGTGCCTTTGCCGCTGAGCTACGCAGTGTCGCGTGGCCCGGCAAGTTCAAGCCAGACCTGCCTCCTCGCTACGACGGCACGACTGACCCTGCGGAGTTCCTCCAGCTCTACGAGCTGGGCATCGAAGCTGCCAAGGGAGACGAGAAGGTCATGGCGAACTGGTTTGCCATGGCGCTCAAGGACGGGGCCCGCACCTGGCTCCTAAACCTGGCTCCAGGCACGATCTCCTCCTAGGACGAGATGCACACCCGCTTCATCGCCAACTTCCAAGGTACTCGCGACCGGCCACCCGCCGTGAGCGACATGCGCCGCATCAAGCAACAACCCGGGGAGACCCTACAGAAGTACATCCAGCGCTTCAACAACGCACGCCTCAAGATTCCCAGGGTGACTGAAGAGGCCATCATCTCAGCCTTCTCCGACGGCGTGCGCGATGTCAAGATGCAGGAGGAGCTGGCGATGCATGAAGACCTGTGCACTTCTTTGGAGCTGTTCAACTTGGCAACCAAGTGCGCCAAGGCTGAGGAAGGGCGTCTCTCCCTCCTCGAGCTGACCGCCGCAGACCCGAAAGAGAAGAAGCCCAAGGCCAAGGATGTGAAGCGCAAGGGGGCTGCCGTGCTCGCGGCAGAACCAGACACCAAGCGGGGCAGAGATCAACCCGAACCTTCCAAGGGCAGCCGGTACTGTGTGTACCATGACCTCCACACCCACAACACCAACGAATGTCAAGAGCTCCGAGCCATGCGAGAAGGAAGGATCGGCCGTCGCCCCAACCGCGGTGACCGGGGTTACGGACGAGGAGGAGGAAGGAACGCAGGACGCTGGGAAGACCGTGGCCCGCGCCAAGGGTGGCGCGATCAACCTCACAAGGATCGCTGCCAAGACCCGCCTCGCGAGGGAGACTGGAGGGGTCGGCCTCGTGAGGATTGCCCGCAAGGCAATGCAGGCCTCCCTCCGCTGCCGCCGCAACCAAGGAGAAATGAGGACCGCCACCAGGACGAGGAGGCTGGGGGCTTCCAGGAGCCACGCGCGATCGCCTGCATCCTGGGCGGGGCTCAAGCCCCAGCCTCTCAACGCATCTTCAAGCAGTTCACCCGCGAAGTGAATGCAGTCCTCCCCAAGCTCGAAGCCACACGCCCTCTCAGGTGGTCGGCGTGCGCCATTACGTTCAGCTCAGCAGATCAGCTCAAGTGTGCGGCTACAGCCAGAGTCCTCCCGATGCTTTGTTCCCCAATCATCAGCAACGTGGTGGTCACCAGGACCCTCATCGATGGCGGGACAGGGCTCAACGTCCTGTCCGTGGAAACATTCAACAATCTCCAAGTGCCCTACAGCCAGCTTCAGCCAACCAAGGTTTCTCCGGAGTCACCGACGGCTCCACGGTCCCGATGGGGCAGGTCCGCCTCCCTGTCACCTTCGGGGCACGCGACAACTACCGCACAGAGCTCATCGACTTCGACGTCGCTCACATTCGCCTGCCGTACAACGCCATCCTCGGGTACCCAGCGCTGGCCAAGTTCATGGCCGTAACTCACCACGGCTACAACGTCCTCAAGATGCCAGGAAGTGGCGGAGTCATCATGGTGCCCTGTGAAGAGAAGGATGCAGTGTGTTCCCTGGAACGAGCCTTTCAAGCCGCGTCACTAGAAGACCCGGATCGCGGAAGCAGGAGGCTTCCCGAGACCGCCCCCAAGAAGAAGAAGACATCGTCCGGCCCGGCTCCTCAGGAGGCAGGCCCCTCAGGGCCCGTGCCTGCCCAGGGGGAACCTCCTTCCATCGCATAGGAAAGCGCGTCCGACGCCCTCCTCGGGCAGGGCTCGGGGGCTCTCCCCTGGAGGGCCACCGACCTGGCTAGGGCCACGAGGCAGGCGCTTGGGCACCACATGGAGGCGTGTTTTGAAGCACGTTTCCCTCAAGAAGGAGTAAGGCAAGGAGAGCCAGACCCTCAGGAGTTCGTCAGCAAGGCCATTCAGGAGCTACATGAGTCAAAAGTCATGAAAGGCAGCCGCCGTCTACCAGCAGTGGCTCCCCATCTAGGCAAGGATGGTGGGCTGCGCGTCTGCATCGACATACCAGGGCTCAACTGAGTCGCCTCTCTGGAGCGCCTCTGGCCCTCGCGAGTGGGGCGCTGCGGAGATCCACCCCACAGCTATGTTCGCATGCCTTACGGCTTGCCGAACGTGGCTGCCATATACCAGCGCCTCATGAGGGGCATCATGGAGGCACAAGAGGCCAGGTGTTCCGCAGCCCTGGTGGAGATGGAGATGGTCCGCGGGGAGCCACCAGCACCTCCGGAGCCTCCCGAGGCCCCCGGGCCTGGGGGCTCGTGAGGATCGGCTTCCGCAGCCCACCGAGTCTGCTACACCAACATCTCTTCGTCCTCAACGTCATCAGGTGACATCTTTCAAGTTTCACTTCCAGCTGGGAGTGCCCCCCAGGGCTGCATTATTCCCAGGCCGCGTGGGTCCGTCCCTGCGGCATGTATCCCTTTTACTTCATGCTGTTAGCTTACCTTATTGGGGGTGCCCCTCGGGCTGCATGATCCCCAAGTCGCTCGGGCCTGACCCAGTGATGTCCGCCTTCCCAGCATCTATTTGAACGAATCCACTCCTTCGCGGCTAATGTGTTTTACCTAGTTGCCTGCTCAGCTGACACCAACTAACGGAGCTGCTCCCAAACGGCACGACGCTTGCGCATGGGTCCGTCCCTGCAACACCGACAAACCTGAATGGTTGAGCTCTGGCCGCGGCTGCCCCGCATAGTGTCACCTCGTCAAGCCTTCAGTGCCTCATTACCCCTCGGAAGCAACCAACGACTGACTGTCAATTGTCATGGCAACCCCTCGTTTTCTTTTCTATGATAGGTCTACAGGATCTCTTAAAGGAGCTGCGTCAGGCATGGCCGTTGCGGTGTCTCCTCCACTCTCGTCTGCGTGAACCGCTTGCACGTTAAAGGGGGGTGCCTGAGCATTGCGACTCAGGGCTCCTACTGGCTCTCCAGCCCTCACCCTCTGGCCTTGTCCACGGCATCACAACCTGGCATACCAGCGACGGCTAAGACTCGCTCGAGGGCCGGGACCTGAGGACGTAGAGCAGAAAGGGGAACAAAGGCGAGAGGGGATTGGCACACGAGGACCTCGCCGAGCACCCTCGCGCCTGCTGATGCATGGACCCGGCGACACACCAGAGAGCGGCCCCTGATTCTCGAGATAAATCATCACCCGGAAGCGCCAGCTACCGTGGCACCATCCCCGCACCTAATGCTATCCCGTGTTAGCGATGCCGCTCTCCTTTCTCACCAAACGACGGCTGCTTGGGCGCCAAAGGGGACCTCCTGAGCATCGCGACTCAGGGGCTCTTACCGGACTCCGGGTCGCTCACCTCCTGGCCTTGACCACGGCATCGCGACCTGGCATACCAGCGACAGCTGAAGCCGCCTTGGGACTGGGACCTGTCGGCGCAGAGCACCAAGCCCTCGTGAGGTTCGAAAGGGAGGTCTGAGCTAAGACGGAATGAGCAACTCGCACAATTCTACGACAAGGGTTATATTAACAAAACAGGATCACAGGCACCTTACAAGCCCCCGCGGGATGCATTTTTGATTCCTCGCAGGGAACAGATCCTAAAGGGACACTAACTACGCGTGCGCCAGCAGAAGACGCCATCATCAACAGTGGGCCGTCAAGCACCGGCGCCAACCCCATCCAGATCAGAGTCGGCGGCGGCCTGACGAGCCCGCCTTGCTCCAGGAGCGGAGCCGGCTTGGGGGCTCGTAGCTGTCGTCACTTGTCTCCGGAGTCACAAAGAGCTCGCCAGAGTCGCTGGAACCTCCGACGCCTCCTCCGCCTGAGGAGCCACCAAGGGAGCGGTCGGCGGGCCCAGTCCTCACCGCAGCAGGGCCCCGGCCACCTCTCCCGGGGCAGCACTCCAGCCGGTGCCCGCTCGCGTCAAAGACGTTGAAGGACATCACCAAAGCATCGTCGTAATCCAAGTGGATCGCAAAGACGCCCCTTGTCCTGCAAACCCGGGCGATCTCTCTCCAGCCCCGAGTCATGAAGACCTCGCCTGGGGCAACTACCGCGACCTCTGCCTTGGTCGCGAGGGTGCTGCAGCCGGCGTGCTGCAGCTAGAGCTCCAGGGGATCCCCTTGCGGGATGATGGAGGCGAAGAAGGGAGGAAGGCGAATCCAAAACTGAAGAGGAATGGCGACATGGAGCACAAACTCTCGGGAGGAGCCCTCAGTGTGGACCCCAGGGGGGACGACCAACACCTTCGTGACCCATCGGCACCGACGGCGGCGCCGCCCGTGGCGGTTAGCATCAGCTCCTTCAGGGCCCTCGACATGGGCGTACAATGGAAGCGGGAACCCCGGCGGCGTCCGCTCGCACCAAGGCCTCGACACCACCTGAAGGGCCCCCTCGTCCAGGCCACGGGGGACGAGCCGTTTCTTCGGCGGGAGTGGGTCTGGTTCTTCTCAGGGAGCCTTTCCCTTCTCTGCCGTCGAGAACCGACGGATCGGAGCCATCGTAGCAAGACGGAGGAAGGATCGGGAAGAAGGAGAAGCAAGAAGGGATGGACTGGAAGGGCGCACGCCGTTCCGTACTTATAGCCAGCGAAGGCCAACCGCCGATCCCCACTATCACAGGTAATCATGACCCGCTTTGCATGCAGGGACTCGTCCAATCCGTGCAGTTGCCGAGGTGCCATGGGGAAGTGGAGACGCCCACGTCCAGTCAACCGCCAAGCGGCGCCCAAGGCCGTAGGCTGTTAGGGCCCGCGGCGCTTCGCTCTTGCCCTTCCGCCTCCCTGCACTGCCAAGTCCGGGGGCGCCTTGGGCCCGAGGGCTACTGTCGGCGTTCTGGGAACGGGGGTCCCTAGACTTGCCTGCCTGTGGCCTGCGGTGTGGCTCAAAGGGGGCCCAGCACGGCACATCTTCATCAACACAGACCCAAGATCCTCGCGAGGGGCCAAGCCTCGCGGGGCGGACGACACGAAGCTTCCTCAGGCACGGCCTCATCATTCTGGCTCGCAAGGGGGCGGAGAGATCAAGGCGGGGTACCTCACGAGGTGCCCATGACGCAAGCCATGACGACCAAGGGCGCCAGGCGGGTGCCAGCCCACGCAATGTCCTCCTTTCCTCTTTGGTGCAAAGGGGGCAAGCGCAGCCGTGGAGTACCGAGGCATCAGGCAAAGGTTGCCATTTTGGTGCAACAAGACCAAGACCAGGAAGACTGCAAGACGGAGGTCATCGTGGAGCCTAGGACGGCGTCACCACCAGAGCTTTGTGCATGCGAAGACTACTTTTGTTAGGGTAGCTAGTACTAGTTGTCCCCCTTCAAATTAGCCCGCCATTGTTGGCTCCCTTCCAGCACGATATTTGGGAAGAGGACCAGGGCCTCTATAAATAGGACCAGCCACCCACAGAGCAAAGGGGGTTCAGGAGAGGGGGTTCAGAAGAGGAGGTTCTTTAGAGAGGGGGTTCGATCAGAGAGAGAGAGAGAAGGGTGGCTGAACTCCTCCCAGCAGTTCATCACCCCAGCCAAGAATAGACCCTCGCGAGGCTGTTCTTCCTTGTATCATTCATCATCATCAGCCCAAGAGGCAATCCACCACGCCACACACTGGAGTAGGGTATTACACCACAGCGGTGGCCCGAACCAGTATAAACCCAGTGTCCCTTGTGTTGTTCTTTCCGTAGCTTAGATCTTAGCGAGGCGGAGGGGTGCAGGTAGGTAGGAAGCGAAATCTCCGCGCGCACCCCAGTGTTTGAACCTCAAGGGTCTGCAGAACCCGAAATCCGACACTGTGAATCATGAAACATGAACTCAAATTATCAAGAATGACATAATACCACCTCCAATGATATGGAAGAAAGGAATTGCACTCCGGATTGCAAGAAAAAGAATGCTTGAGCTCCTCTGAAAAGAATCTTGATGAACACTTCGAGAAGGAATTAAATCCTTGATGAACTATCATGTAGAACCTCCATGAATAACTCCGTTAAACAAAAGAATGATCAAACGGAAGGAAAGAGAAGTTGGAAACATAAAGTGAAACCTTGTAATGATTTAGATGGACTCCGTGATGATGAGAGCTTGGAACTTCGGGAAAAGAAAAGATAAAATAATTGAAATCAGGAATTTGACGAGCCTCCGGAATAAAGAATTAATCACTTGGATGAAGCAAGAATAAGAATTACGTTATGCGTATCCTTCACCAATTTAAATTGATGACAAGCAGCGGATTTGACATACTACTTATTCTCGTAGAGAGCATTAAGATAGATATAGCGCCAACTTGGGAAGGTCTTCTATGAACCACCGGTAGGATTGACAACGAATAAATTGATAAGGAAGAGAAATCTGGAAGAACCACCGTAAGAAATGAAAATGGACGAAGAGAAGATAAAGAAACACCGGGAAGAATTGGGAAAACGAATGAAGATACTTGAGGGGATTTGATACATGAGGACGAATAGATCGCGGACTTAATAGAGAATATACTTGAATGAAGCACCGGTAAGATTTCGAGAATGATAGCTGAAAGCTGAGAATGAATAAGTCTTTCTGAAATGATGGGCTCCGGAGAATCAAACTGAAAAGAACCATGCATTGCCCCGGATGGGTGAACAGAATTCTCACAATCGATAACAATTATGAGAGGAAGGCATCAAGCTAGAACCATGAATCTTGAAGAGAATGGAGCAAGACTAAAGAGAAACTCTTCTTCGGTCTTCAAAATCCGAGAATGACGACGAGAAACACCACCATGAATTATTTAGACACTCCGGAATGAAGAATGGAAAGGTTGAGCCAACGATGAAAAGAATTTGAAAGATCCTAGAGAAACCATCTGACTGATGATAATTCACTCTTACGTCAAACTTTGAAATGAATTTGAGAATAGATCCGGGGAGATTAGAAGAGTCAGGTAAGATCCTGGGAAAAGACCTGTGGGTTAGGGCCTACTCAAAAGAAACGCTGTTTAATGATTTAAAAGATAGATTGCACCGGTTTAATTAAATGGCTTGAATGAGATAGCAATCTCGAAATAGCTTGAACGGATTGAGAATGGAAACGCGAATTTTCGAGATATCTTCCACCCCCGGAACAATTAAATAGCGAGAAGTAGATGATTAAGAGGTGCACCGGCATGAGAAAGCATTGCAATGAGGAAAGGATATGATTAACAAAGTTTAAATTAGTCCAACCGAAGAAGAAAAAGAATGAGGAATGACGAACTTGAAGCTCCATTAGAATCTTCATGAGAATCACCAGATAAGAACATTGACGGAAAGCATGGAGAGAATTCCCATCAATAAAATGGATACTTGATGAAGAAATCTGAGTCCTTGAAGAAACAAAGGGAGGGAGGGTGGGAAAAACAAAGGCAACTTGGAGGCGGATGAAACAAACACCGTTGAGAAGAAGTGATACTTGATCTTGCGGATGTTGAAGTGATCGGACCCACTTGAAGAGAAACACACCGGTGAAAAGGATTGACATGACAATCTCGATTATCAAGAAGGATTAGTGTTCACATCAGAGTATGAGAACATCATTTAGGAAAGGTATGGAATCAACATTTGACTTCGAAGCAACTCGAATACCACAATCCAAAACAAAGCAAAGGATTGGCTTGCAGAATAAGCTGGAACAAACATATGATAGAGATTTCATCCGAAATTTTCGTGGTGGGGCCTACACGGGCTCGATCGTACAGCACCATCATGTACAAGGCAGTGCACATGACATACGAAGCGTCCCCGAGTCGGCATAGCCAAGGACTCTTTAAGACACAACGAGACCACTGTAAAACCAACCGTGGATAGGCGGACCACTAGATGTCAAACCCCAATTTCATATCATACATCTGTCGGAAAGATATCCTAGGAGATACTTGAATTCCCACTTATGAACTCCCAAAATTTTCCGGTTATGCAATCAGTTGTTGGGGATACAGGGGAAGCATAATATCTCACCCAAACTAGAAAATCCTACATCTAGCTGTATCCATCCTTCAACACATAACCAAGAAACCTTCGGAAATCGTTTAGCTCAACCTTCGAAAAGTATCCGTTATACGAGTTATGGCAATACTCCCGAACTCCTGCCCCAGTACTGGGTGGTGTCGAGGTTATCTCACCAACAACTGCATAAAAGAGATTTTCGATGTCGGCGAAACTAAACTCAGGTATTCCAGAACTGCAACGATAAAATTGTGACGACAACACCTCGGAGCTCAACTCCCCGGGACACTGCCACAACCCATAAATGACATGAGGCACCAAGAACAATGTTCTCGTCACAAATCAATCGGAACTATTCCAAGATACCCGTGTGATCCTAATTTTTTTAGTGAAATTTGAGAAGAGAGGAGTCAAAACTCTATGTCGGGAGGCCTCACCAGAGCGACGAAGGGACTGAGGAGTAACAAGAATTCCTAACTCTCCGATATATGATTCCTAAATGACTCAAAACATTTTCCTAGACTCAAAAACTCCAATGATTCGATCAAGCAGGGGGCTCCTAAGGTCAGGGAAGGCTCTGATACCAACTTGTAACACCCTCGATGCGGCTATATCTCCTACGTGTCGAAGCACGACTTAGAGGCATAACCGCATTGAAAGCAATGTCGCAAGTAAGGTAATCTTCACAACAACCCATGTAAATAATTAGAAGGGGAAAAGATACATAGTTGGCTTACACTCGCCACGTCACACAAATACATGAATAACATTAAAATCATCCAATACACTCATGGTCCGACTACGGTACCAAAATAAAGATCAACCCCCACATGCGACAAAGTCCCCGATCGCCCCAACTGAGCACCACTACTAATCATCTGGGAAGGACACATAGTAACGATGAGAGTCTTCATCGAACTCCCACTTGAGCTCAAGCGCATCGTCTGGAACGGTATCGTCGGTCCCTGCATTTGGTTTTGGAAGTAAACTGTGAGTCACAGGGACTCGGCAATCTCGCACCCTCATGATCAAGACTATTTAAGCTTATAGGTAAGACAAGGTATGAGGTGGAGCTGCAGCAAGCGACTAGCATATATGGTGGCTAACATACGCAAATGAGAGCGAGAAGAGAAGGCAAAAGCACGGTCGAACAACTATGATCAAGAAGTGATCCTAGAACAACCTACGTCAAGCATTACTCCTACACCGTGTTCACTTCCCGGACTCCGCCGAGAAGAGACCATCACGGTTACACACGCGGTTGATGTATTTTAATTTAAGATCAACTTCAGGTTTTCTACAACCGGGCATTAACAAATTCCCATCTGCCCATAACCGCGGGCATGACTTTGGAAAATTCAAATTCCTGCAGGGGAGTCCCAACTTAGCCCATCACAAGCTCTCACGGTCAACGAATGATATTCCTTCTCCCAAGACAATCCGATCAGACTCGGCATCTCGGTTACAAGACATCCTCTACATTGGTAAAACAAGTCCAGCAAGACCACCCGCTGTGCTGACAAATCCCGATAGGAGCTGCACATATCTCGTTCTCAGGGCACACCGGATAAGCTAAGTGTACGGGAGCCAACGTAACCCAAGTTTCCATGGGACGGCCCCGCATGGTGCTCTAGGTTGGACCAACACTTAGACAAGCACTGGCCCGGGGGTTTAAAATAAAGATGACCCTTGGGCTAACCTAACCCAAGGGAAAAAGAGGCTAGGTGGCGAATGGTAAAACCAAGGTTGGGCCTTGCTGGAGGAGTTTTATTCAAAGTGAACTATCAAGGGGTTCCCATTATAACCCAACCGCGTAAGGAACACAAAATCCGGGAACATAACACCGATATGACGGAAACTAGGGCGGCAAGAGTGGAACAAAACACCAGGCATAAGGCCAAGCCTTCCACCCTTTACCAAGTATATAGATGCATTAATTAAATAAGAGATATTGTGATATCCCAACAAAAATATCCATGTTCCAACAAGGAACAAACTCCAATCTTCACCTACAACTAACAACGCTATAAGAGGGGCTGAGCAAAGCGGTAACATAGCCAAACAACGGTTTGCTAGGACAAGGTGGGTTAGAGGCTTGGTTTAACAATTTGGGAGGCATGATAAGCAAGTGGTAGGTATCGCAACATAGGCATAGAAAAAGAGCGAGCAACTAGCAAGCAAAGATAGAAGTGATTTCGAGGGTATGGTCATCTTGCCTGAAATCTCGCAAGGAATAAGAACGAGTCCCTGAAGAAGACAAACGGACGTAGACGAACGGATCCTGACAAGCGCGACATTATTGAAACCAACCCGAAGAAGCAACACCGGAAAGAAGCACACAACATAGTAAACAACCAACACATGAACATGGTATGATATGCGGGATGCGGTATGTGATGCATATGCATGATATGGCAAGGAATGATTGAACCTGGCCACAACATGGAAATCCAAGAGTTCCACTGGAAAGGTGAGGTGATTTCTGTCGAAATCGATATAAAGATCACCGGAATCGGATGCACGGTTTGGAAATGGCAAGCAAAACAAATATGGCACCGGTCTGCGATAAACAGCAAGTAGCCTCCTAAATGCATCAAGATAAATATGCTACAGCACTCAAACATGGCAACAAAATACATGGCAGGGATCCACTCATGATGCGTGACAAAATATGAACACTGAGCTAAGGCTAATTCACTCGTTAACAGGTTCAAACAATCATGGAAAAAGTGCAAAAGATAACAGGTTACAGACTTGGTGAAATAAACAACATGTTAGGAATTTATCATCATGAAGCAATGTTTAGAGCACGATAACTATATGCTACAGGAACATATCATGGCAAAGCAAGGCATGGCATGAAGCTACTCAAAGCATGAAACAAAAGTCCCTTAGTGACCATGAGCCAAAAGGGATCAGATAATACAATTGCAAGCATGTGAACATGGAAAAAACATAAACAGATTCAGACTTAGTGAAAAACTGGAGCATGCAAATCAGTCAACGAGTAGGCTCGTTTACGAGCTCGATGCACTCATTACAGAGCATTGCATGACAAACTAAGCATACACCCATCAAGAAGAGATGGCATAGAAGCTAGACATGGCAAGACAACAACATAGCATGCACAGATCAATAGCAACATCCTAGGCAAAATCGCTAAACATGTCAACAATCTGCCAGGATCATTTTATAGCAAAAGTAGAGGTCGATTGACTCAAGCTAGGGTGCTCCATAATTGCAAACAAAGACATGGCTGGATAGAGCACCACAATATTAACAAAACATCCTTACTGATCATCCTCAAAAGAGACACGGATCACTAGGAAACAACATGAACATATCGCATAAAGACAAAAACAGGACAAGAACTTGGTGAAATTTTAAGTACCTGAAATCAGCATCAACGAGTAGGCTACTTTGCATGCTTGTGCTAGTCACCACAAAGATCACAAAAATACATGGCATACACCCCTGTAAAGATGGCATGGCATTCTACAAAACACATATAGAGCTCAGAATCATAGCATGCACACATTAATCATGGAAAAAATGAGAAAAGGTCATTTGCTGAAACAGATCTGACATATTCATCACATAGCCCTCTTCCAACAGCATTTCGGGTATCAAGATGAGCTCAAATGAAAATGATTCAATGAGATGAAATGATGTACTCGTCGAGACAAACATTTTGATATGCTACACACACGAATCGGAGGTACGAATGCAGAGTTATGACATGACGAATATTGCATAAAAATTAGGGTTCGGGGGAAAAGTCAACCGAGATTCGAATGTCAGATCCAGATCGGGATCTCGCGGGAGCTCCGGTGGATGTCGGGGGCGGCGCCGGTGGAGGCCGGACGCGACGAGGCCGGCAGAGGCGGTTGCCGGCTCGGGCCACGTGGAACGGCGGGGAGCGGGCGACGGTCGCCGGCGGATGCGGC